>NW_007250082.1:11136-15058 GCF_000164805.1 Carlito syrichta
AACCTTCCGAGTAGCCGGAATTACAGGCATGCGCTACCACGCTCGGCTGATTTTTTTATTTATTGTACAGATGAGGTCTCACTGTCCAGGCGGGTCTGGAACCCACGGGCTCAGGCAATCCACTCACCTCAGCCTCCCAAAGGCGCGGGATTACAGGCTGAGCCACCGAGCCCGACTGGAAACCCCATCTTATTGCAAACTCTATTTCCAGGGCCTGCTCACCTGCTTCCAAAGTGGGGAGTGGGGGAGTGGGGAGGTGTTGGGCTAGCACGTTGGGCTAGCGGCAGAGATCATGAGTGCCTGCCCTAAATTAAGGTTTATAGGAATGTTTGCAAAGTCTTAATAAATCTGTTGCACCCGTGTAATAGATGATGAAATTCCGGTAAAAATGATGTGACACATCGGCAGAACTGTTGATTCAAAGATCGGGGATCCTAGCTGGAAGAACAGGCAATGTATGATTGAGCTGGTTGGTCACTAAAGGAGCAGGCAGGGACTTAGGAACCTAGATGAAATTGATACTTTGGAGAAAGTCATCTCTTTCAGTCTCTGGTCTCGGTAACCAGTTCTCAGTATCTCTATTCTTAGTACTCCTGTCTTTAGTATTGTCTTTAGCATCCTGTCCTCAGGTTAGTACCCTGTTCTTAGTACTCCTATTCTCAATAGCCTGTTTGCAGTGCCTCTGTGCTTACTACCCATTTCTTAGGACCCTTTTCCAGTATCCACATACTTAGTCCCCTGTTCTCAGTATCCTTATACTTAATACCTTGTTCTCAGTATCTTTTTTCTTACTACTCTGTTCTCACTAGCCCTGGGGGGTGGGGTGGGGGTAGGGGAGAAGGGTATGTAAGTCTCAGAAAACTTTTGTATTGAATTGATTTGAGCTGTGCTGAAGATTAAAGCCAGTGCCCTGAAGTGGGACTTGTGACTGCAAATAAGTACTCTATTATTTGCTAGCCATGTGGCCTTGAATAGGTGAGTACACTGTCTAAGCTTCAGCATCTTCATCTGTAAAATGGGAATTAAATAGGACCTTGTTCAGAGTGTTGCTGTGAATATGTGAGAAATTCTATTCAGTAGTAAGTGTTCTCCCATTGTCCAGCAGATAGTAAAAGTCAACTAACCTTAACCATTATTATTGTCATCCTAGTGGTATTTTTTGAGATTGTTACAGATAAGCAGACATTTCTTCTTATGTAAATTATATAATCCTTCAGAGAAAAATTGCAGTTTGCTCAACATGATACAGAAAATGATTTTAAAGTGGAAAGGTGTCCCAGGATGTATTCTGCCTTTAAATTCTTTAAAGTTCAGGCTGAACTTGAAGTGCGCCATTGCTAAAATTTTAGTTTGTAAACAAATTGTTTACAAATGTAATATTCTAAATGTTTCTGAAATCTAGTTACCAGTGTGTCGCATTGAATTCACCCGGGTTAGGGTACTGAGTGACTATTCTTTCCCATTTATCCCATGAAGTCTTTATCTGTTTGGGGTAAAAGGACTCCTGAAGAATCTGGTAGAACCTAATGAAGACTCTTCCTAGAAAACTGCACACATGTGTTTAATCTGACATTCTAATTCATGGGTTTCAGGACTTATGTAACCTTATTTAATAATCCCTTAATCCATATCCTTGTAAAATCGTGTATCAAATCTGAGATTGTAGGGACTGGTAGAAATAAGCATCTCACTTAATACAGAATGAAAATTAGTAATGAATATGTTCAAAAGGTACTACTCACTTCAGAATTCTTTAGAAAGAAGATAACACTTCTTTTCAAGGTATGGTTGCTTACATTTTAAAGTTATCCTGCATTGACATCTACAATGCGAGGAAAATGTATAAAAAGCAAATAGATACTGAATTAGTGTCTCCTTCAGTATCTCCACAAAATAATCTTAATAAGTTAACTATCACATTTTAACATATATATAATATACATATAATAATACATATTGTATACATATATAGTAATTATATGTATACTTCATATACATACTATTATATTTTAACACATGTAGTAATATATTTATATATTATATATACTTCATATACATACTATTATATTTTAACACATATGTAGTAATATATTTATATATTATATATACTATATAATACATATATAGTATGCATATAATACATATGTAGTAATACATATAATACACATTATATGTATTACTATATTACATTACATTACATTACTATATTATGTATTACTATATTACATTATATGTTATATGTATGACTATATGACTATATATATTTATATACCTATAAAATAGATGAATCTCACTATGTTGCTCAGGCTGCCCTTGAACTCATGGGCTCAAGCATTCCTCCCACATCAGCCTTCAGAGTAACTAGGACTATAGGTGCTCACAACACCTTGTTTTACTATTTTAAAATAATTTACATGACTTAATTTTAGGGAAGAGAATTATCTAAGCAACAAGTAATAGCCTACCATACCATTTTCTTGTGGGACATTTTGTCAGTTCTGAGGTGGTGACAAGAGCTATAAGTCTTGGTCTTTGTTGAATTAAGTGTATGGAAAATAACTAACAGTGCCATTCAGGATATAATAAGGGCCAAATATATAGTCCTTTAGTAGTTCAGACAAGACTAGGCTGAGATACAATGGAAAGGTTTTGCAGAAGAAATATGACTCAGTATAAGCCATAAAGGATGGCTAATAGCTTATGTTTAATCAGCTAAGTTTCGTGTGTGCCGGATGTTGTACTAAGCTGTAAATGGAGCCTCACAACCCTTCAGCAATAAGGTAGGTACTATGTTTTGCTTATGAGGAGGAACCCAAAAAACTCAGGAATTTATTTGTTAAAAAGTATGTATTCTTACATGTTTAGACTTCAGTCAACTTCAAAGTACTCTCGATTTGATGCAATATACCTATAGAAATGCTTTTTCCACTACTCAAAACAGTTTTAACTCATCAACTTTGATGACTGTTAGAGGCTTGCTGTTTTTTGTTTCACCTCTTCCATGTGGGCCCATGTTTCTCTCTGAGGGCTTTTTTCATCTGGAGAAACAAAAGTTGCTCAGGTTGAGATGGGGTGAATAAAGAGGGTGGGGCATGGGGATCATGCTGTTTTTGGTCCAAAACTGCTGAACACTCAGTGTGGTGTGGGCGTGTTGTTCCTGTAAATCGCCCATGAAGCTGGCAAACATGTTGAAAGACACTCCAAAGAAAAATTTACTGAAGCTGACTGCCACCTCACAACGCTAGCTGGTACACTGATACTGAAGGTTCCTAGAACACTTACCTAGCAGGGGAAACCTGTGCTATGAGGGCCCAACCTTCAAAAGATAATTTGGTTTATTGGGGGGTCCCCTCTCACATGTAGAAACTGAGGCACAGAGAATTTAAATGCTTGGCCTACATCATACAGACAGCCAGTACTATACTCACTCAAACACAAGCAGTCTTATTCTAGAGCCTTCACTTTTGTCCCCTACTATACTGCTTCCCTAGAATTCTGGTAGGTGAGAGGAAAGAGAATCATATTTTAATAAGAAACAGACATGGGAATACAGAAGACACATTTGTGAACATACTAAGTGGACTTAAAAGGAATTTTGTGGAAACATTCATGAGAGATAAATTTGGGAAGTTAACTTTTTTTTTTTTTTTTGAGTTGGAGTCTCACTCTGTCGCCCAGACTGGAGTGCAGTGGCTGCTCCCGGCCACCACAGCCTCGACTTGCTGGGCTCCAGTGATCCTTCCACCTCAACCTTCCAAGTAGCCGGAATTACAGGCATGCGATACCATGCTCGGCTGATTTTTTGATTTATTGTAGAGATGAAGTCTCGCTGACCAGGCGGGTCTCGAACCCACGGGCTCAGGCAATCCACTCACCTCAGCCTCCCAAAGGCGCGGGATTACAGGCTGAGCCACCGAGCCCG
>NW_007250083.1:0-745 GCF_000164805.1 Carlito syrichta
TCATATGGTGCTTACAAGAGTAAGAGCTAGAGAATGTGCTCAGGAGAAAGCAGGATGTGTGCAGAGGGACACATGATTACTGGAGATCAGGTATGGCCAGTCGAGTGGAGTGGCTTATTGACTCATGGCCAGGAGTTCCAGACCAGCCTGCGCAACATAGTGAGACCACCTCTGTACAAAAAAATAATCAAAACAACTAGCCAGGTGTGGCAGCACTCAGCTACTCAGGAGGCTGTGGCAGGTAGATGGCCTAAGCCCAGGAGGTGGAGGCTGTGGTGAGCTGTGATCATGCCACTGCATTCTAACCTGAGTGACAGAATAAGACCCCAACTCAAAATAAATAAATATATGTGCTAATTCTGAAAAAAAAGATTGAAAATTAGGTTTGAAATAGTAATGTTAAGTTGTGTCTGATGTCAGCTGAGGATTTTGGCCTATCTGAAAGAGGAAGGAGTGAGTTCCAGTTAAAGTCATGTGGATATGTCGGTGACTTTCATGGTCCCACTGCTTTGAGAGGCTGAGGCAGGAGGATATTTTGAGCCCAGGAGTTTGAGACTGCAGTGGGCTATGATGGTAATACTGGGTAACAGAGTGAGACCCAGACTCCAGAAAAAAAAAAAAAAATACATAGAGCCAGAAAATTAAAACTGATATTTACCTTGGAAAAAGTGGGTGGACACTTGCATGAGTTATTATGGCAATTGCCACAATCCTTGACTTTCCCTGTTGTGGAGACATGGCAATG
>NW_007250083.1:765-15474 GCF_000164805.1 Carlito syrichta
AAGCTGTTCCCTGGGCATTTGTACAGATGGTCTCACTGTGCATGTCTATGCATTCCTTCTCCTGAGTACTCAAAAGGAGACTCCACCACCATTGTGGCTTGTACGAGGTCATCAGTGTTTTGAGTAAGAAGGTGAAAGTGGGAGTAGAAGCTCTTCATATGGTGCTTACAAGAGTAAGAGCTAGAGAAATGTGCTCAGAAGAAAGCAGGATGTGTGCAGAGGGACACATGATTACTTGGAGATCAGGTATGGCCAGTCGAGTGGAGTGGCTTATTGACTCATGGCCAGGAGTTCCAGACCAGCCTGCGCAACATAGTGAGACCGCCTCTGTACAAAAAAATAATCAAAACAACTAGCCAGGTGTGGCAGCACTCAGCTACTCAGGAGGCTGTGGCAGGTAGATGGCCTAAGCCCAGGAGGTGGAGGCTGTGGTGAGCTGTGATCATGCCACTGCATTCTAGCCTGGGTGACAGAATAAGACCCCAACTCAAAATAAATAAATATATGTGCTAATTCTGAAAAAAAAAAGAATGAAAATTAGGTTTGAAATAGTAATGTTAAGTTGTGTCTGATGTCAGCTGAGGATTTTGGCCTATCTGAAAGAGGAAGGAGTGAGTTCCAGTTAAAGACATATGGATGTGTCGGTGACTTTCATGGTCCCACTGCTTTGAGAGGCTGAGGCAGGAGGACATTTTGAGCCCAGGAGTTTGAGACTGCAGTGGGCTATGATGG
The DNA here is from genome assembly GCF_000164805.1 of Carlito syrichta. Taxonomy (NCBI): domain Eukaryota; kingdom Metazoa; phylum Chordata; class Mammalia; order Primates; family Tarsiidae; genus Carlito; species Carlito syrichta. Next base: position 1,498 of record NW_007250083.1, read on the forward strand.
TAATACTGTATTCCAGCCTGGGCAACAGAGAGAGACCCAGACTCCAAAAAAAAAAAAAAGATACATAGAGCCAGAAAATTAAAACTGAGATTTACCTTGGAAAAAGTGGGTGGACACTTGCATGAGTTATTATGGCAATTGCCACAATCCTTGACTTTCCTTGTTGTGTGGAGACATGGCAATGAACTTCACCGTCAGGGAGAATGGTGTCTCTTTTTCCATAATCTCCTCATCCCAATGACCTTGGTTAGGCTGACTTTGAAATTGGAAGGTTAATTCAGTTAAAAAGTCACCCAGGTGCAGTTTCCAGGTGCAAACACATGCAGACCCACCAAATGTCTCCACGCTTTATGAGCTACTAATTCTGTGACTCCTAAGAACCCTGTTATAATTAGGCTGCTCATAGTGTTGTGAATAGACTTATTGACAAGATACTGTCCCACATAGTTGGAGAAACGGAGGCTGGCAGGAATCTGGTGACCTCTGACACTCTGACCACAGCCTGAGAGCCATCCAGTCTTGCTTTTGTCAGCAGAGGGCTCCAGCTCTCCCAACATGCATGGTATCCTCTGCTAGGAGCAATGCCCTCCTCCGTAGTGTCTTTCCGCTGCAACAAGTGGAAGCTGGACTGGAGAAAAAAGTGGTTAAACTTGACTGCAGGCTCTAGGCAGGTGTAAGCACCCCAGACTTACTCACCCACTGAACCCTGACCATAGAATATGTACAATGATTCTTCACGGAGTGTTGAATGGATGAGTGTTTTCAAGCCCTCCTCCCAGGGTCACGGAACAAAACAGATTCTCTTTATTACCCTACACATTGTCAGTTTCAATAAGTATACAGTCAGCATCCAATATGCACCCACATTGTCTCATCATCTAGTGGGCAAGTTCAGTTGGACTCTCCCTGCGCCATGCTTCACTATCTGGATTGTAGCACACTAATATCAAGCAGATGTCCCATGACAATCCACGTAGATGACCCAAGCTTCCCGGGGTTCAAAAAAATAGATCAAGGCTGGATGTGGAGGCCCACGCATGTAATTCCAGCACTCTGTGAGTCTGAGATGGGAGGATTACTGGAGCCCAGGAATTTGAGACCAACCTAGGCATCATAGCAAGACCTTGTCTTTACCTCTCTCTCTATATATATAATATAGATATATCCATAAAATTAGCTGGACATGGTGGTGCATGCCTGTAGGCCCAATGACTCAGAGAGCTGAGGTAGAAGGATCTTCTGAGTCCAGGAAGTGGAGGATGTAGTGCACTGTGACCATGCCACCACTCTAGCTCGGGAAACAGAGACCCTGATTCAAAAAAATACATATTTATAGATCAGCTAAATTATGTTGGCAGTCTTTTTGTGAGTAATTTAAAGATAAGATTGGTTCCTCTGACACTGTCTAGCCCATGTTAAAAGGAGTTTTTGTTTCTTTTTTTCCTAAGGAGCTAAACATTGGGATTACTTTGATTTCCCTCCCAGGAAAACCTCTTTTTCATGATAGAGTACCTCAATGGGGAGACTTGGTGTACCACATCCAAGGTTGCCACAAGTTTGATCTCTCCAGAGAAATGTAAGGGCATCTCAGCAATCTGGCTTCCTCTGTTGCTCTTGTCAGTGAGTGTACTTCAAGCCCACAGAGTGCTCTTTCCATGTGGTATTTTCTCTGTTTCCTCATTGAGGATGCCTCAATCCCAAGGCAAAGTCATCCCTTGGGACTATACCCATGGGGTGACAGTGCTCCCAGTGAATGAAACTGAAATTCGTGCCAGTTTTGTTCCTTTTCTCTGCATTATGAAACCAACTACTTGGTTTCTTAAGGAATGAGCAGGTTCATCAGCCTTCTAAATGAGCTAAACACAGACACACAGACACAAATATGTACCTTTGCAAAGAAAGCAGGGACCTGGACACAGATCTCTGGGTGGTCCCCGTGTGAAACTTTCTGCCAAGGCTTTCAAGGTGAAGTTCTTGGTGTGGGGCTCCTGGGCCATGGAAATGAGTAAACTGAGAGAGGCAGCTGTTTAGTTTGAGCATAAGTCTTCACCTTCATTGATGTCCAGTGGCCTGAGATGCCTGCAGGATGGAGCAGGCTGATTATTTGTGGCAGGACTGCAGAGGCATCCACAGTCCCCTGCTTCTCTCACCACACTGTTCCTCCATGAGTCTTACTTCCTGCTTCCTGTAACATTCAAACAAAAGAGAAATATGCCACAGGCTCATTTAAAAATGATGGGTAGAGGCTCTCTCCCTTAGCTTGATACTCAATAATCTCTCCCTCACCTTCACATGGACACTTCAAGTGGTTTAGTTTGAAATGGGTTGAAAGTGGACTTAGTCCACTAGTTCCTGCAAAAACCCTGAATGGATATTGTGTCAAATCTAGTAGGCAACACTCTGTTCATCTAGCTGCCTCCAAAAATTCTTGACAAAGTTCCCAGAGATAATTTCATTGAGTTTCTGCAGCAGAGAAATCATCAGGTATTCTTTGTGCTGGAAAGAATTCCCTCAGTCCAGTTCACTGTCTCCAGCCAGCTCAGACACATGGTTTCTACTGTGTCCCAAATGTCTTCCAGGAAGGAGAATTTTGCATCCTTCCATGAGATCTGGCAAACTTCACTTCAAGGAAGTTCCCCCTTTTATCTGACCTTATTCTCCCCAGTGATAGTGTAAAATCATTTCCTTTAAGCTTGTCACCATTGATGATGAAGAATAACATATCATCTTGCATCTTCTAATAATCCTTTTATCGACCTACAAAAGACTATATTTCAGACTATATTTCTTGCCCAAGCTAGAGGCCATCAGTATGGAAGTAATGCAGGCAGTTTTGTTTGGAGTGGTGATACAGCAATATGGGCTTCAAGCAGAGTTTAAAATGAAGGGGCAAATGATTGGCCTATTTTACTATAGTATTACATTTGATGTTTGTGTATGTTCTATTAGCAAAAAAAAAAAAATGACAGTGTGAGCATTGTAGTTTTAAATACAAGAATAAGGTCCAGGCACAGTTACTCATGCTTGTAATTCAAGCATTTTGGGAGGCCAAGGTGGGAGGATGACTTGAGCCCAGGAGTTCGAAACCAGCTTTAGCAAAATGGCAAGACTTCATCTCTGTGAAAAATAAAATAAAAAGTAGCCAGGCATGATAGCACATGCCTGTAGTCCCAGCTACTCCAGAGACTGAGGCAGAAGGATCACCTGAGCCCAGGAGGTTGAGGCTGTGGTGAGTTGTGATCATGCCACTGCACTCCAGCCTAGGCAACAGAGTGGGACTCCCAACTCAAAAATAATAAGAAGAATGCAGGAATAAGAACTAGATACAGGTCAACTCTGTTTCATTCCCTCAGGGCTGAGGCTGGAGGTCTCTGAGCCTCCCCTTTATTCTACATAGAATGAAAGGATGACATCTTCATTGCTAGGATTAAACCAACTTAAGTCTGTATGCCACTTGACCAAGCATTGCACGTATGCAAAAGACCAGCTCAGGTTTAATATTGTGTTGTGTTCCATGACTGCATTCACACTGAACTTGGATCTCTCTCCTTCAGGTGTTATGCTGCTGAAATCATTCTTGGTCTGCAGTTCCTGCATTCCAAAGGCATAGCCTATAGGAAAATGTTGCTCCTCAGAAACAAATGCTAAGGTGTTGGGTCTTCTGGTCCAGTCCATCCCATTATTGTTCCAAGAGACATGAAGTGGCTACGATGCTGCTGTGACAGCAATTTTACACCCAGGCCACCTGCCTCAGTAACCATGGGGATGGTAACTCCATGACAGTCAAAAACAAGAAGACTCTGGTCTCCTTGTGTCCTTTATTCTGGTCTTTACATTGATTCTCCCTGTCACCCCCTCTGCTTGGTCTGTGTTTTTCTTATTTATTTTTATTTCCTTCAACTCCTTTTCCAATTTTCTCTCATTACTTTTCTCATTTCCTTCCACTCTTCTGCTTCCTCTTTGGTGTCTGTCATTGCTTTATCTGTGTCTCTGATGTCCCCATTGTACCTGCTGTTTTTACTCATGTTTGCTTTGGGAAACCTAGAAATGTTCATGGAATTTTCTCTTTGGGGTTGGTAGAGAAGAACTCTTTCTTTCTTTCTGTTTTTCTTTTGTTTTGTTTTGTTTGAGTTGGAGTCTCATTCTGTCACCCAGGCTGGAGGAAAGTGGCATACTCAGAGTCACCGCAGCTTCAGTCGCCTGGGCTTAGGTTATCCTTCCACCTCAGCCTTCGAAGTAGCTGGAACTACAGGTACTCACCACCATGCCTGGCTAATTTTTTGATTTATTGTAGAGAAGAAGTCTCTCCAAGTTGTCCAGAATGGTCCAGAAACCCTGGGCTCAGGCAATCCTCTCATCTCCACCTCCCAGAGTACTGGGGAGTAACTTGAACACTAGAATACACCTGTGAAAACTGATGTTTCCACACTTTGGAGAGGTCACAGATGGAAGAAGTGACTTCAAAAAAGTCAAAGAAATAGTAGGAATATGGAGGTCAAGTTGACAAACATTAAGCTGATGTGTCTAGCTCTTGCCACTGACTGTGACTGGGTAGTGCCAAGGACTTGGTCATGAGATATGAGAAACAGGTTCAGTGTCACTGCACATCAGCTGCTGGTAGCACCATCCAATCAGAGGCAATTCTGAAAGATCGTCACAAGCACCATTTGGGTTAAATGTAAAAACAAGGAACTGGAAGACATGTATAATGGGAAGAGAAAAATCTAGAATCCCCATCTTAGAATAGTGGAACTGAAAGGAGCCTTAAGGTGAGCATTTATTGATGATATAAACTCCAAGAATTTGAAGCCCCTTGTCCATGCTTTATGTGTTCATGTGGATAATCCCATTTGATGTCACAAGGACACTGTGAGCCAGATAATGCAGGCATTATCATCCCCATGTTAGAGGTGAGTCATCGGTGGTTCAGAGAGAGGACATGGAAGCCAGCTGTGGCCCCCACTCCGCCTCTTCTGAGGGGAAAGGTTTTGCTTGCAGTGGTTGTCCAACTTAATGAAAGACTCCCCTTCATCTTCTGCTCTGTGCCATGTACTGATGGGCATGTTCTTGATTCGATTGAAGCCTGCAGAGGCCAACCAGGGGCCTTGGGCACTGAAGCTCCTCTCTGAGTCCTGATGCCCTGTGGGGTGCATGCCTGATGTGCCTTAGAACATTCTAGGCCATCAGCTTCTGTGACATCTCCGGTCAATTCTGAGTATCCTCTGCCTATTCCCATCCCCATGGAGGCCCAACTTTCTGGGCCTTTCCTGTTCTGACTTTGATCCCTCCAAGCTTCAATGACCTTCAATGACAATCTCACAATGACCTTCTCTCTTCTCACATCTGGTCCCCTTTAGAGGGTGGATTGACTGTTCGATGTGAAGCTTATTGTTCCTAGCCTGAGCATTTACTTTGAGAATTAGTTAAAATGCACCCTTGTATATCTTAGCAAGATCAGTTCAGTGAGAAAGGTCAGGTGAGCTTGGTATAAAGGGATGGAAGAGAGGATATGGACAGGTTCTGCCTCCTGACTACCGCTGGCTGTGTGGGTTGGGCTCCCATGGCCTCCAAGAACTTGTTTGTTCATCAGAAAAAAATGAGTAAAAATAATAATTTCATATCAAAGTCTGCTGTAGAGAATCCCATAATAAAATTCAAATATGAAAGAATATGTTCCTTATTCTTAGGATTTGTATAGTGCACCACATCTAGAAAAGTGGTTAACTAGAAAAACCATTCTTCAGCTACATTTCTCAGATCATATGTATGTGACTATAAGTGTTGCAAATATGTTTCATAGAACAGAAACACCTAATGATATAAAACTTGCATAGCATGTAAGAGTAGATTAGATGATGGTCATCAAACTTTTAGCATAAGAAGGGTATAACCTGGAGCTATACTTACCAGAATATAATTCATAATTGCAAAGAAACTGTGTATCTCATTCCAATGAAAGATTACAGAGGCAAGGTCCAGTGCTCTCCAGTGAGAAAATACAGGCACATTGGAGGTCTTCAGCCCTGGCCTTGGAAGTGTGGATACACCAGCTGAAATGAGAGAGAAACAAAATTGACAAGGACATGGGAGCTACTCTTGCCTCCTGATCAGACAGAAGTTGTCGGGGCTGCTGGTATTGGCTGGCCCATGCAGGAAACATCAGTTCTGGGGGCATTTGCTGCAGTCTCAACTCCAGCAAAACCACTGTGTTCCCCTTCCCTATCCAACTCACCCACAGAAGGTGGAGAAGGCAGTGAAAGAGAGCAATTACTTGGGAGGCACTGCCAGCTGATCCTCTAGCTGGTGGAGAATTCCCTTGACAAATAGGCACTGAATGCTTGGTGCATGTTATACTGTCAGCAGAGCTGGGACGATGCAACAAATATCAAGCATGCATAGTCCCACCCTCGTGAAACTTCCAGGTTAGTAAAGAAAAGAGAAAGAATTATGATGGGAAAATGAGAAAATGAGAAAATGAGTATTGATTACACAAAACAAAACTACTCGAACTGATGCTCAAGCAAGAAGCAGGTATTGTTAAGAAACTAGAACCCAGTAGACAGGCTCTAGAAAATCATGTGGCCTCTCTCTCACCTAAGGTGGCCTCTCTTTCATCTAAAGAGGCCTCTCTCGGGACTAAAGAGGCTTCTCTTTCATCTACAGTGGCCTCTCTCTAGTCTAAGATGACCTCTCTCTAGTCTAAGGTAGCCTCTCTATCATCTAAGGTGGCCTCTCTCTTGTCTAAATGGCTTCTCTCTTTTTATCTGTATCTTTCTCCCTCTGCCCCTGGCCTAGCTACTTCCTTTTTCTTTCTCCTACATGCACTGCATACAGCCCTGGTGTCCTTTACCTTCTGGCACCTAACCAAGACAGATTGGTGTCCTTGTGTGTCAATTCCAACATTCCAAGAGAGAAGAACTGAACTGAGTCAGGATTCTCCTCTGACCCAACCAACAGAGGTGGAGGGCACAGGGTTACTTACCAGGCTCTTTGGGAGCAGGACCATTGAGAAAGAACCTTAGGAAATTCTCAAAGAGGAGGGTCAGGGAGGAGTCAAAAGAGTGTTTGTTCTGTCTCCCCCAAGTCATCTCGACTCACTTTGGGAGGCGGTGGTAACTGCCGTCATCCCAATAGCCTAGATGTAAAGAAAACAGATTTCAGAGAGTTCAGAAATTCATAGACTGACAGCACAAAGGGAAAGAAAGCTGTAATTCAAAAACCACCATTGTCAAAAAATCAATAAGATAAAATTTTTTTAAAAATTGATGTCAAAGGAAACCCCAGAATTAGGTTTTATAAAATCAATTTCACTGGTACAGGATGAGAGGAAACTGGGATAATGGCAGTTTGTGTCAAAAAAGAAATATCTAAAGATTTTAGTCTACTCTAAACTCAAGGTTAACTGTTATTGTGATGAAAATGCTAAAACAGGCATTGCCACAAGCTTAGGTCACAGTGGCAAAAGGCAAGAGGATGGTGGCAGAAGTTCATAGTCTGCTGGGGATATTAGTTCCATTATGAACACCACATTTAAAGAAGAACACCCACACATTTAAGACATTTGGAGGAAGAGATCAGGAAGTTTCAGGGTTTGAAAATCACATCATGTAAGAAACAAAGTCCCTGGACTTGATGAGGGAAACAAAAGAAAATTGGATGCTCATTTTCAACTAATTGGGCTATCACACCTTACAATAACATAAAGCATTCTTGACCAAAAGTAAAATCAAAGGGAAGCATAATTTGGCTCATATATTTTGTTTTATTTTATTTTTTGAGTTAGCGTCTCACTCTGTCACCCAGGCTGATATGCAGTGGCACACACACGGCCACCTCAGCATTGACCTGCTGAGCTTCAACGATCTTTCTGCCTCAGTCTTCCAAGGAGCCAGAACTACAGGAATGCACTACCATGCCTCGCTAATTTTTTGATTCATTGCAGAGACGAGGTCTCACCACGTTGCCCACGCTAGTCTCTAAACTGTGGGCTCAGGCAATCCTCTCACCTCGCCCTCCCAAAGTGCTGGGATTACAGGTTTGAGCCACTGAGCCTGACTGGCTCATGCATTTTAGAAAACAAAAACAAAAACAAAAATAAGTGACACCTTTCTAAGAATGGAACAGGCTATTTTAAGAGGATGTTGGTTCTCTAAGGAAAGAGGAATGTACTAACATGTCATTCTGCATTCAGATAATTCCAGTTCTAGCATGGCTCTTTCTTAGTGGGGAAGGGCCCTCTCCACTGTACTTGGAATTAGGTGTAATAGAGCTTGTCCACAAAGAAACAGACCAAAGTATGTAGAAAGTGGCCTTCCCTCTCTCACCAATACCCAGGAAAGGTACTGGAGTAAGGGACCCCCAGTCATGGTTCTTCTCCTTATGCTGAGCTGCACTCTTGGTAAATAAGAAAAATGAATCAACAGAATTAGTAATGCTCTTGAAGAATCACCTTTGTCTACACCCCACTTGGTGTATAAGTGAATACGCAGCACCCTTGCCTCAGGCCATGACTAGATGAGCTATTGTGCCTCTTGTAGCACTTTTATGTTAATCAAATTGTGTACATTAAAGTGAGATTTTGCTGGGTCGGGGTGGCTCTCACCTTTAGTTCCAGCACTTGGGGAGGTGAGGTGGGAGGACTTCTTGAACCCAGGCATTTGAGACAAGCCTGGACAATATATCGAGACCTTGACTCTACAAAAAATAAAAAAGTTAGGCAGACATGGTGGCATGCACCTCTACTCCCAGCTACTCAGGAGACTGAGGTGGGAGCATCACTTGAGCCTAGGAAGTCATAGCAGCAGTGAGCTATGACAGCCCCACTACACTCCAGCCTACGTGATAAAGGCTCTGACTCAAAAAATAAAAATACTAAATCAAGTGAGATTCTACTTGATTTAGTATTTGCTATTGCTTTTCAGGGACCTGAAGCTGGATGACATCCTGTTACAGAAAGATGGACACATCAAAAGAGCAGACTGGGATGTGCAAGGAGAACATGTTGGGAGACACAAGGACCAACACTTTCTGCGGGACACCTGACTACATCGCCCCAGAGGTAAGGAGGTGCCTCCTGGCCCATCACAACCTCACTCACAGCCACAGTCCCACCCACAGCCATGGTGCCTCCCAGCCCACACCTATGGCCACATTCACAGTCACACCCATGGCCCCACCCAGCTCAGCACCCTGGGCTCAGCATCACTGCTTCTTGCTCCCCAAAAGATCAGAGGGTTTAATCTTTTATAAATTAAACTTTACTTTATCATACAGATGTGAGGTTTAACTACAAAGTAGCCTGTGTTAGGTGAAGATTGGGCTGCTAACTGGCCCTAAGGCCCCCTGGGTTAGAACCAAGTAACATTTGTGTTGACATCTGCCCCCAGCCCTCCCTCTCTACCTTCTCCCCTAGCAGTGCCCAGTAACGGCTCATACCTTCCTGGTGCTCATGTTATCAATGTTCAGGTCCCGCTTATGAGTGAGAACACGGGGTATTCTGTTTTTGTTTCTTTGATAGATCACTTAATGTGATGGTCTCTGGATCAATTCAGTTTGCTGTGCAGTACATGACTTTGTTCTTCTTTATGGCTGTGTAATACTCCATCACGTATGGGTACCACATTTTCTTTATCCAGTTTGCTTTCGACAGGAAGTAAGATTGGTTCCACATTTTTGCTACAGGAAATAGAGCAGCTGTAAACATGAATGTTCAGTTGTGCTTTTGGTAGAGTGATTTTTATTCCGATATATATATATATATTAATCAATGTTTTTTATGATGATGTTGTGGGGTACAGTTAAGGGTTAGGTATACAATTACGTTTCATTCAGGCACTCTGTTGATAAGAGGTGTTTCCCCGTCCCCTGACAGATATTTGCTACTGTTGAGCCCATCTCCCTCCCCCGCTATAGTTTCCCACTACTGTCAGTCATTTTCTTATAGTATTACATTGGATGTTCAAGGTCCATTATATGTGTGAGAACATGTGATACTCGGATGTTTGTTTCTGTGAGAGGTCACTCAGTATTATAGACTCTAATTCCATCCAGGTTGCTGCAATATTCACGAATTTGTTCTTTTTTTGGCTGCATAGTATTCTATCGTGTATATGTACCACATTTTTTTAATCCAGTCCTCTTTTGATGGGCAGCATGGTTGCTTCAAGGTTCTTGCTTTTGTGAACAATGCTGTGATAAACATACGTGGGCAGGTATCTGTTTTATAGAGTGATTTGAGTTCTTCAGGATATATTCCTAGTAGAGGGATTACGGGGTCATATGGGAGGTTGATATTTAGAGCTTTTAGGAATCGCCACACTGCTTTCCACAGAGGTTGCACTAGTTTACACTCCCACCAACAGTGTAGAAATGTTCCCTTTTCACCACACCCTCTCCAGCAGCTGTTATTTTTTGAGTTGTTGATAATTGCCATTCTGGCTGGAGTTAGGTGGTATCTCAGTGTGGTTTTGATTTGCATCTCCCTGATGATTAGTGAGGTTGACCATTTCTTCTTGTGTCTGTTGGCTGCTCGGATGTCTTCCTTTGTGAAGTGTCTGTTCATACATTTTGCCCATTTTATAATGGGGTTGTTTCCTTTTTTTCTTTTCAGCATGTTTGTGTTCCCTATAGATCAAAGATGTTAAGCCTTTGTCTGACCTGGTGTTGGCAAATACTTTTTCCCAGTCTGTAGGCTGTCTCCCTGCTCTCTTGATGGTGTCTTTGGCATTACAGAAGCTTGTCAGTTTAACAAGGTCCCACTTGTCTATCCTCTCTCTTATGACCTGTGAGTTTCGGGTTTTGTTCAGTAAATGGAGGCCAGATTCTTTCTTCTGCTTGGGTAATTCTGCTTTCCATGCTTATCAGTTTGTTATTTATTTCATTCACAGTATTCTTTGTTACTGTTATCTCAGATATCAGCTCCTTCCTAGTTTCTGCTTGTGTCTCCTCAATTCTTTTTAATCTCTCCATTAATGTCTTGATAACTAGGTTTGCAGTTTGATACCCTTCATTCTGGGGTCTGAAGTCAGTTTTCTCAGTGTCTGCCCTTCCAGGGGTCTGGGAGAGACCCATACTCTTCTTTTAGTTTTTCTTCATTTGTGTAGATTTTTCTCTCTCTCCCCCTTTCCCTCCCCTTCTTTAATTCTGTTTTTGAGGGAAGGTAGGGTTGCTTTTATTTATCTTCTGCAATATCCTGTTCTTCCTTATGAGGGTCTTTTGGCTTCGTTCACTTGAGGTTGGAGTGTAGGCTGCAATCTGTACTTTTTGCAGTTTTGAGGTTTAATTGAGGGGGAAGCTGTGGTTCAGAATGTATATGCTGATTCTAGCATCCACAAACAGGTGTATGAGCTTACTGGAACCTATTTCCCTCTGCCTTACAATCTGTCCGTTCAGCAGTATGTAGTCTTGGTTCCTAGATTAAAGTGGGGATATAAAAGAGGAAAATAAAGGAGGATGGGGGCGTCAATAGGAAGTTAGAGAGACAGAAGAGTGAGAGGGAAAACAGACATACATACCAACTGTCAGGTGAGAAAGAGACAGAAGGCCAGAAAGAAGTGAAAAAAGACACGTAAGAAAGATTCCCTAAAGAATACTGATAGCTACACAGAGACAGACCAATATAATCATGAAACAGTGTAAGTCAGAAGGCAAACAGTGAACGTGATCAAAATAAACAGTCAAAATGATAAAATCATAAGTCACAATAAGAGATCAGTCTAAAATTCCTTCAGCTCCAATCTCTGGCCTCTCCCCTTTGTTTTTCATTGCAGGTAACTAGGTTTACTCACAGCTTGAGTTTGTCTGCCTAGGAGTGCCTTTTATCTGATTCAGCTTAGGGGTGGGGCTTTGTCTCCTCTTTAGTGATGTTACCTTAGGAACTGAGGTGGAGTTTGTTGATAGGTGGGCAGGACAATGGAATCTCTGCCTGGAGAAAGGCATAGATCCCTTTCTCTTTGCTTGTCTGGGTCCCCAAGCTTGGGGTCACGTGCTGAGGGCCTCAGCCAGGGTGAGCCCAGAGCTCCAGAGCTCCAAAGCTCCAACAGGCAGGTGGTGAGCAGCGAGAGTGGCCCTGGGCCCCCCACAGGGTACTTCAACCAGGAATGGGACTGGTGTCTTTGAGGGGAGGATGCCCACAGCCTCACTGAGTGACTGGCGGCTTGGTGCTGGGTGGGGGGCAAGAGATGATGTAGCCAGGGAGCGAGCTGAGACCCGACACTCCCACACATGTGGTGGAACAGCAGCAGCAGTGGGCCACAGTATCCGGCCCTGCGTGGGACAGAAGGTCCCCAGGCCTCAGACCAGCGCAGCTGGTGGTGGGCTGGAGGACGGGGGAAGAAATGTAAGAGTCTTTTTTTGAACTCACGTTTGGAGAATCTCACAAGTTCACCTATACTGTCGCCATCTTGTTCCCCCTCCTCCTCCAGATATATTCCCAGAAGGGTGATTGCTGAATTGCATGGAATGACAATTTTTTGTTGTTTTAGGAATTGCTACTTTCTTTCCTATGGCATAGTACTTATCTTAGTAGCTTTTAAAATCTTTGAATCTCCCTGTATGACTGAATATTGGCTCTAAATCCCAGGGACTATTTCTTATTCACGTGTGTTAAGCTTTTTATTTCAAAACAATTATATATTCACAGGAAGTTGCAAAGGATAGTACAGAAACATCCCCCCCTCCACTGCTTTCCATAGAAGTTTAATCCTTTGCTGCACAATTTGTACTTGTTTCTCTAAGTATTTCATAAATGCGGCTGCACATATAGGTTGCTGCTATTATTTTATGGAGATGCTATTCCTGCAAATTCCAACATCTAAGCTTGAACAGTTCAGCATTTCGTTTCCCCAGCCCTGGCACATACTCATTGTGCCCAGACCTAACAAGAAGAAGCATGAACCAAGTGCAGAGCAAGGTAGAAACAGGTGTCCACCCAAATCAAGTGGTGTAACTTTGGAGTCAACCTCACCTGTGGTTTCCAAGCTGCCACTGTGTGAGCATGGAGAGCTTGCCATCATCCCATGAACCCCTGTATCCTCTTCTTTGAAATGGGGATAGTATTCACATCACAATGTTACTGCAGGCATTAAGTGAGAGAATCTGGTTGTTAACCTCACCCCAGCCCCTGCAAAATAATAATAATAATAATAAGAAGAAGAAGAAGAAGAAGAAGAAGGCACTGTATGATATTCTGAGCAAAAGAGGAGCAGCATTTGTGCAGAAGGCATCTATCAGTCCAACTGAGCCTGCCTGTGATGGGGTCTTTCTCAGCCATCCACTGAAGGAGTTTAGAGACATCCCCACCACTTTCTTTCCTATGGCACAGTACTTATCTTAGTAGCTTTTTAAATCTTTGAATTTCCTTGTATGACTGAATATTGGCTCTACATACAGGGACTATTTTTTATTCACTTGTGTTAAGCTTTTTATTTTATTTTATTTCAAAACAATTATAGATTCACAGGATGTTGCAAAGGATAGTACAGAAACACCCCCCCCCACCCAGTTTCCCCCAGTGGTTACATTTCACAGAAATTTGGTTCAATACTAGAACCAGGAAGTTGACACGGACCCAAGTGATATGTGGTTCTATGCCATTTTCTCTCTTGGGAAGATTTGTGTGATCTTATTCACTTTGATATCCAAGGACCTAGTGTAGACCATGAAACATTAAGGTGCTTGTGAATACCTCTTAGAAGAATGAATGGATGCATTCATTAATGAATGTGTGGACAAAGATGGTTGCTTGATAAAGACTTTGATGGACCTCTGATTTCCTGGGTGAAACAACTTGAGTGGGAAGTCCTTGTCATTGCCAAAGGAATCATGGCAGCCCAAGTCTAAGAGCTATTTGACTTTGCCTTGTGGTTGGGTGATCTCTCATTTTTAAATAATATTTTACTAAAGATGTAGGGTACAATCCAGGGTTAGGTATACAAATGTTCATTATGCTGGTACCCAGGTGATCTCTCATTTTAATTT
>NW_007250083.1:16129-17377 GCF_000164805.1 Carlito syrichta
TTGACAACTCTGCCCTCTTTCTCTCCTACAGCGTGCTGTTCTTCCCACCAACCCATGCTCACCCTCCTCCCTTTGTGCTGCACCTTCTCTGTGAGCAACTTTATTAATGACAATGGTTTGCACTCCAGAATCAACATGGCCTGCCCAACTCCCTACTCCACACCCACTAGTCTATTCTGTGCATGATGAAATGGGTCATTCAGCGAGAATTGGTCCACAATACTCTCACTCTCTCTCTCTCTCTCTCTCTCTCTCTCTCTTTCTCTCTCTCTCGCTCTCTCTCTGGAACCTGTTTTTCTTTCTTTCTTTTTTTTTCATTTTTGGGGAATTCAATGTAACTGCCTACATAGAAACTCAAAACTTATCCAAGTTTTCTTCTTCTTTCTTATGACCAAATCCAGCCAAGACTTTCTAAAGTTGGACCCCTCATGTCCATTCACTTAAATATCCATCCCTGGGATTGAAGTAAGATCCTCCACCCATTCCTTCTCTAAGCTCAGAATGAATTCCTTCAGCTTAGTCCCCAATGACTCCCAGTTCCCCCTCCACCACATCCTTCCAGTTGCCACCCTGACTGGGACCTCAGTGTCTTCTGCCCTGGACCATGATACTCATGGGGTCCTCCCTCTTCATCCATCACCAATGAATTATCGTCCCTACACGTCAAGTTTTTTGATTGATTTTTTAAAAGCACCCCAAGGTATGGATACTTATTTATATGTGAATCACAAACATTGTCAGCAACAAGGTTAGTCTGTTTGTTATCAAACATGCCTAAAAAGAATATGACTAGATTGAACAGAATATGAGATTAACAACAGTGTAGAATAACTAAATGTCAAGCTATTTGTGAATGGTACAAAAATATGCATGCTTATTCAAATAACAAGACTAAATAACTTTTTAAAAATGTTGGTTCACATGTTAGGGCTTTGCAGTGGAAAGGTCTGATTCATTTATGTCATTTCTTCATTTCAATGACTATCATAGCTAAAAAGATGGCCCCCAAAGTACAAATAAAACAGACTTCATGGCACATCCTAAGGCAAGGTGCAGTGCTGGGAGTAGTTGATAGAAGTCCATAATTCAAAACAGTGTTTTTGATAGATTCAGTATTGTAGTTAGCCAATCTCTTGTGGCTAAAACACAACTCACGGGTCAACGTTGTTTGACTGCATCATATGATCTTTCTTTCCTTCCTTCCTTCCTTCCTTCCTTCCTTCCTTCCTTCCTTCCTTCCCTCCCTTC
>NW_007250084.1:0-4241 GCF_000164805.1 Carlito syrichta
TCACCAAGGCTAGAGCTCATGGGCCCGCTCTCGGCCACTACCGCCTCCACCTGCTGGGCTCCAGAGATCCTATCGCCATGGCATCCTGAGTGGCTGGAATGACAGGCGTGCATCACCACACTCGGCTCATTTTTTTGGCTTCTTGTTGATATGAGGTCTCACCAAGATGCCGGACTTGCCTTGAACATGTGGACTCAGGCAATCCTCTTGCCTCAGCCTCCCAGAGTGTCAGGATGACAGGTGTGAGGCCCCACATGCAGCATCCACACCCCTCCTGGGGCCCCACCATGAGTCCTCCTCCCTTCTGACGAATCAGGACCCCGGAGAGAGGAACAAGACTTGGCTGCCGAGCCCATCCCAGGGGAGTGCCTGTGGTAGGGTCATGTCTTTGCCCACCCCTCCGCACACCTCGATCGACAGGGTGGACCTGTTTGCTCCTTGCAGGGGCTGCCCTGGGGCAGGACTCATTGTAAGTCTACATCAAGGTAATCAACTAGCAGATGCCTTGACAAAGGCGGTCATGTGCCCTTGTAGATTATTTAGACAATCAAGATCAGCAATCCCATAAAATTCATCACCAAAACGCTGCAGTTTTAAGGCACCAGTTTCACATTCCAAGAGAAATGGCTAGACAAATCATAAAAAAATGTACATTGTGCTCTACTTCTGATAAGCCCCTCCCCTCAGGAGTTAATCCCCACAGATGAAAACCTAATGTTTTCTGGAAAATGGATGTTATTCATTTCCAAGGTTTTCGAAAATTGTCATTTCTACATGTGACAGTGGATACACTTTTCCAAGTAATTTTAGCCTTGCCCAGAACTGGGAAAGTCTATAAAGATGTAGTCCAATGTTTATTTTTTTGTTTTTCACAGCTGGGTATTCCTAAGCAATTAAAAACTGATAATGCTCCGCTTTTGCGTCCAAATCTTTTCAGTAGTTTGGTACCCAGTTTGACATCTCTCATTCTACAGGAATTCCATGTAATCCTTACGGTCAAGCTATAGTCGAGAGCCCATCAAAAGTTAAAAAATCAAATAATTACATTGCAGGAAGGGGAATACAAATATAGTTCTCCCCATCATATTGTAAATAATGCCATGTTTTTAATTAATCATTTCAATTTGAATTCTAATGTACATTCAGCTATGATAAGACTTTGGACTCCTGAGAAAACTGTTAAACCAATGTTAAAAGGGAAAGATATTCTTACAGGTCAATGGAAGCGGCCCGATGTCCTTTTAACATGCTGGAGAGGATATGCTTGTGTTTTTCCCCAGGACTTGCCATCACCTTTTTGGGTACAGGATCGTCTAATTATACATGACCAGCTCCCCACCCCCATCGAGGTACAGCCAGATGAGACATAAATCACGCCTTCAGTCTCAGTCGGATGCAGAGGATGAAGAGAAGGTGTTGGTGCCAAAACTAAAACGTCTCAACATTCAACAACCACTTTCACCTCTACCAACTTGACTGAAGACATCTCATCATTCGTTTCTCCCACTCCTCAACCCAGACATAACCTTCAAGCTATTTCGACTAGACAGTGCAGACAGTCCACATGGGGGCAAATCAAGGTGCTCACCCACAACACTGAGGATCTGCTTTGCTCTCAAAACACTTCTCTGACACCCTCTACTGTTTTGTTACTATGCAGGCTATTGTAGCGTGCCAGGAGGGTTGCATTTATTCAGAAAAATCTTATTGGTCTTATATCCCAAACCCTCCAGTGTTCTAGCCTGTTACATGGGATGCTGAGATTATTACTGTCTTTACTAATCATTTATTTTTACTAAGAGGCCCCACCGTTTTTTCATCACAGGTCAAAACTATTAATCATAATTTTTCTTTTTCAGGCTGTTCTAGTTATCCTCCAATACGTTTCAGTTTACCTAAAAAATCAGAATGCCCCCTTGATATTTCGGGTTGTTTAAACTCCCATATCAAAGCTATGGTAACTGATAGTCCCTCTTATCTTCCCAGAATGGCAAATGATGATATAATTGGTTTCTTAAATTATTGATACTCAGGAACTCTGACCCTAAATTATCAACCAGGGCTCGTGATAATCACTTGAGACCTGCAGGTCAAGGGGCCAGGAGACACAATCATGCTGCCATGCCCCAGCCTGGCCAAGAGAAAGTCTGGTGACAAAAAAAAAACCTCCCACGTGCATCAATACAGGTCTCCATGGCTCCCCAGGGAATGTCCACGTGGGTGGGGGATGATGGATTTAATGGGGGAGGAATGGGCCCAACCCCCACTGAAAGTGGCATACAGGGAGACCAGAACCTGGACTGACCACAGCATTGCTGAAACGCCTTGATCGCTCTGTGACTGATGGCTGCCCTTGCTCGGTGCCATCTGTTCCGTCAGCTCACATGCATCTTTGCCATGGGGCATGGGTGTGCAGAGTGGATGCAGGCCTTCTGGGGCATCTGGGAGAAGAGTGCCAGACATGCCAGGTGGCCACCTTCAAAACCTCTTGTGAAACACAGGCCAGAAAATGCCTTTCCTATCCCATTCCTGAGGGAGACTCCTCATGCTGGGTGTCAGGGGTGATGGTGGTGGAGGTGGCGGTGATTATTATTATTTGGAGGTGTAATCCCACTCTGTCGCCCAGGTCAGAGCACAGGGGAATGCTAGGTCATCATGAACTCCACCTTCAGGACTCAGGCGATACTCCCGCCTCAGCCCCCCGAGTGGCTGGAACTGCAGGCCTGTGCCACCTTGCCCGGCTAATCTTTGGTTTAATTTTTGATGACCAAGACGAGATCCAGCCCTGTGTCCCAGGTGGGTGTCAAACCCGCAGGCTCAGGCCGTCCACTCGACTGGGCCTCCAAAGGGCTGGGATGCCAGGCTGAGGCCCTGATATTGGCCTGTGATTATGGTGGTGGTTGGCATTAATATTATGATTCAGAGTCACGCTCTGTTGCCCAGCTCTCGGCCACCGCCTTCTCCACAGACTTGGCTCCGGTGATCCTTCCGTCATGGCCTCCCGAGTGCCTGTAAAGACAGGCATGCATCACCATGTTCGGCTCATTTTTTTGACTTCTTGTAGAGACTAGGTCTTGCCAAGGTGCCTGGGCTTGTCTCGAATCTGGGGTCTCAGGCCGTCCTCTCATCTCAAGCTCCCATAGCACTGGGATGACAGGCTTGTGACTCCGCTTCTGGTCTCCACACCACTCTCAGAACACCACCACAAAGACCACTACCTACTGATGACACGAGATCCTGGAGAGGGCAGCTGGAGTCCCCTCCTTTTCCCAGGCTGTGGTGCAGGGGTCCACTCTTGGCCACTGCAGCCTCTACCGGCTGGGCTATGGTAATCCTCCCTCCATGTGCTCCCGAGTGCCCGGAATGATAAGTGTGTGTCACAATACTCGGTTTCTTTTTAGGTTTCTTGTAGAGAGGAGGTCCTGAGGTGGTACCCTGGCTGGTCTCGAACCTGAGGACTCAGGTGACCCTCTTGCATCATCCTCCCAGACCTTCTGCCAAGAAAGGCCAGTGACACATCCCTCACCCGGGGACATTTATGCCCCCCAATAGCATTATTCCTGGCTCTAAAGCCAGTCATCCTGTGAAAACACCATGCACGGTTGAGAATCTGTGTACGGTTCTTATGTTTTTGGAGACAGGGTCAGTTTCTGTGGCCCAGGTTGGAGACTGGGGACATGATCATCGTTCACCACTAGCCTCAAAATCGTGGGTTCCAGTGATCCTCCCACCTCAGCCTCCGAAGTGGCCTGGATGATGGGAATCTCAACTCCAGACCCCGTGTTTGAATGGGCACAGAGATGGGGTCTCCCTGCATGTCCTGGGCTGTTCTTGGGCTCCTGGGCTCCAGCCATCCTCCTGCCTCAGCATCCAAGATTGTCGGATTCCAGGTATCTGCTGCCACACAAGGCCTACAGATTCCTTTTCCACGAAGATTCAAAGCCAGACTTGAGGGCTTTACCTCCTCATTCCATTCTTTTGTGAGGCTGAGACCAGTGGCCAGCCCGAGCCCACAGGCCGAGACCCACCTGGGCATCTCAGCAAGACCTCGTATCTACCCTCAATCCCAAATGAGACGGGCATGATGAAGTGCCTGTCCTTCCGGCCCCTTGGAAGTTGGGAAATGCCTCACTGGGGCCTGGCAGGATGAGTTTATGGTGGCCGGAAGTGAGACACTGCCCTCCATCCTGGTCGAAGAAGTTAGACTCTGACTAAAAGAAAAAAAGGAAAAAGGGAAAAAA
>NW_007250085.1:0-843 GCF_000164805.1 Carlito syrichta
AAATCAAAGTGTGCCATTCCCTCAATTTATAAAGTCAAAGGAAATTCTGGATAATTATAAAAACATTATAATTATACAACCTATTTGTGTCAGAAATTGTCAATAAAATGAACATGATAATGGAGATAAACCACAGTTAATTTATTTCAGTTACACTGCTTTAATAATTAATAAGCAATAACTAGAGTGTCACTACCGTTGCGTGGGTGCGGTGTGTTTTCGTGTATGTGTAAAATGGTACAAGAATGGAATGTGTGCACATCTGAGTGTACCTACGTGTTTAGTTTCAAAGAAGGCATTAGAACTATGCAGAGCAAACAATCAAAATAAAACAACTGCATTCAATTTTAAAAAGCACAATACAAAGTAGAACCCCCCCCGGAAAACTGGACTACTTCTTGTTTGACATTGTTAAATCTAGCAGTCACCTATAATGAAAAGTCACATTTACATTTTATTTTATTTTGCTTCAATTTTCCAATTTGTCCAATAAACCATTCAACATTTATTTAACACTACTCTCACCATCTCTGTGGTATGAGGGAAGTGTGCAAAACAAGAAAGTAAATATTAGGCATAACTTCAGCATTTATAGTGTTTTCTATTCTCAAAAGATAGTATTTCATCTTTATGAAAGAATGTTTTGGCAAATAAATACAGGCATTGCCTTTTTTGCTACTAAATTGTGTCACTGTGATTTAAAAAGAAATAAAAGGCTGAGAGTTAATTTAGATTTTACACAATAGCATTTCTTTGCTTTAGAGCCTATATTTTGGCTTTTTATTATTTTCATAGCAATTTTGTAGGTCTCCGTTCCTGAAAATTGAGGCAGTTCTGCACTCT
>NW_007250085.1:1973-2426 GCF_000164805.1 Carlito syrichta
TGCGGAGCCGGTACCCTGCGCCACCGCCCACCGCGAAGCAGAGCCAGGCCCCCAGCCTCAGCGGACAGAGGAGCTGCAGCCACGCGTAGAAGACCGGCCGCGGAGTCGGCCCCACCGCCAGGGACCGCAGAGCCTGACTCCCCGCGTCCCCGCCGCCGCGGCACTAGGACCCTGCTCTGAAGACCACGGAGCCAGGCCCCAGCGCGGCTGATGACGACGGTGCCCAGCTCCCCACGCGCCGCCCGCCGTGAAGCCGGCCTTCACCGTGTCGCCGACGGTGGAGCCAGGCTCGCCGCGCTGACGATGATGGAGCCAGATCCGCCGCGCCCCGCCGACTGTGAAGCCAGCCCCCCCCAACTTCTCCGCAAAGCCCTACGTGGCTGAGGTTTGCTGGACCTGAGCGCCGCCGACCGCGATTGGGGTGCTCTGCACTGCTGTGGACCGCAGAGCCTG
>NW_007250086.1:0-7142 GCF_000164805.1 Carlito syrichta
CTGGAAAGTGCCTTTTCGTCTCCAATCCCTGAGGGTGACTCCGTGCTGGGTGTCAGGGATGGTGGTGGTGTTGCTTATTATTATTTGCAGTCAGTTATCCTCCCGACTTGGCCCCCCGAGTGGCTGGAACCACAGGCCTGCACCACCATGCTCGGTTAATCTTTGGATTTCTTTTTTATTTCCGAGACCAAGGAAATCTCTGAGGTATCTCCCAGTGTCCCGAGGTATCTCCTGGTGCCCTGGGCTGGTGTCGAATCACAGGCTCAGGCCATCCACTAGCCTGGGGCTCTGAAAAGCAGGGATGCCAGGCTGAGCCCCTGATCCTGTCCTGTGTTTGTGTTGGTGGTGGTTGTTGGTATTATTTTTCGGAGTTGGAGTCTCCCTCCTTTGCCTAGGCCATGGTGCAGGGGTCTGCTCTCGGCCACCATAGCCTCCACTGGTTGGGCTACATCAATCCTCCTGCCATGACATCCCGAGTAACCAGAACGACAGGCGTGTGCCACCATGCTCGGCTTTTTTTTTTTTTTTTTTTGGCTTCTTGGAGAGATGAGGTCATGAGATGGTGCCCAGAATGGTCTCAAACCCGGAGCATCAAGCCACCCTCTCACACTGGTCTCCCAGACCTTCTGCAAAGAAAGGCCAGGGATACATCCCTCACCCAAGGGCATTTCTCCCTCCCAATACCATTATTCCTGGCTCTAAAGCCAGTCGTCCTGTGAAAACACCATGCACAATTGAGAATCTGTGTACGGCTCTGATGTTTTTGGAGACAGGGTCTGTCACCTTGACCCATGCTGGGGGGCAGGGACATGACCATTGTTCACCACCAACCTCGAAATCATGGGCTTTGGCAATCCTCCCCCCTCAGCCTCCAGAGTGGCTGGGATGACGGGCATCACAACCCCAGATCCTGTTTGAATGAGTGTGAAAAAGGGGTCTCCTTGTGTGGCCTGGGCTGGCCTTGGGCTCCTGGGCTCCAGGCATCCTTCTGCCTCAGCTTCTCAGATCACGGGATTCCAGGCATGGGCCACCACACAAGGCCTACAGACTCCTTTTCGATGAAGATTTGAGACCAGGCTCGAGGGCTTTGCCTCATCATCCCATTGTTTTGGGAGGCTGAGTTCAGAGGCCAGCAAGAGCCCACAGATCGAGACAGACCCAGGCACCTTGGCGAGAACTTATCTCTACCCTCAACCCCAAATGAACTGGATGGGATGGCACATGCCTGTCCTTCTGGCCCCTTGGAGGCTGGGAAATGGCTTCCTGGGGCATGGTAGGCTGAGGCTGTGGTGGCCGGGAGCGAGCCACTGCTCTCCATCCAGGTCGAAGAAGTGAGGCTCCGACTAAAATAAAAAAAAAGAAAAAAGAAATAAAAGAACAGCATTCATTTGCGAATGGAGTTGGAATCATCATGGACAGTCAGATCATTTGTGAAGGAGTCCCCAGCCTTGGGCCTAGAGGTCCCGAAAGACAGTGGATCAGCAGACAATTGGGCTGTGGCTTTGGGAGCCCAAAGTGGGAGACTGCTGAAGCCTAGGAGTTTGAGACCAACCTGGGCCACATAGCAAGACCTCATCACTCCCTGAAACACAAACACTGGAGTCATGCGTGTTGGTGTCCATGGTCCCAGATACATGGTATGCGGTGGCCTCCTTCCCAGGGTGTTCCTTTGCATTGCCCCCACTGACAGAATGGGAGAGTCCAGACCAGTCGCCATGGCTCATGGCCATCAGCCCTGTGCCCTAGGAGGCAGAGGCAGGAGGCTTCTTGAGCCCATGGTTTGGAGACCAGCCCGGGCGATGTGGCCAGACCTTGTCTAAGCAAGAGGTCCCCAAAATCAACTCAGGCATCGTCACTCCCGAATCCCAGCTGCTTGGGGGTCGAGGTGTTAGCTGTGCCTGAGCCCCACAGGTTGAGGTCCCGGGAGTCACAATCATGTCGCTGCACCCCGGCCTGGCAGATGGAGACTCCAACGACAAAATAGATGCCTCCCACGAGTGTCACAACAGGTGTCTAAGGCTCCCCAGGGAAAGGTCCGTGAGGGTGGGAGACGATGGAGTGTTTGGGAGAGTGAGGGGTCCTCCCTCCACCAGAAGTTGGCATAAAGGGCGGCCAGACACTGGGTTGGCCATGAAGTTGCCGGTCTGCCCTGATCTCTTTGTGTTTGATGGTGGCCCTACCTCTGGGCCCTCTGTTCCATGAGCTAAAACGTGTCCTTTCTGTAGGGCATGGGTGTGGAGGGTGGATGAAAGCCTTCTGGGGTGCGTGATGGAAGGCACAGCAAGGATGTGCCTGGTGGCAACCTTTGAAACCTCCTGCAAATCACAGGCTGGAAGGTGCCTTTTCCTCTCTCATCCCTGAGGGTGACTCCTCGTGCTGGGTCGCAGGCTTGTTGTTGTTGGTGGTGGTGGTGATTTTTATTATTTGGAGTCAGAAACCTGCTATGTCGCCCAGGCCAGAGTGCAGGGTCATGCTCACACCCACTACAGATTCTACCTGCTGGGCTCAGGCAATCCTTGCGACTCGGCCCCCTGATTGGCTGGAACCACAGACCTGTGCCAGTATGCCCAGTTAAACTTTAGATTTATTTTTGATGGCTGAAATGAGGTCTCACTCCATGTCCTGGGCTGGTGTCAAACCTGCAGCCTAAGGTCGTCTACTTGCCTGAGCCTTCAAAGTGTCAGGATGCCATGCTGAGCCCCTGAGCCTGGCCTGTGTTTGTGGTGGTGGTGTTGGTTGGTATTATTTTTCTGAATCTGAGTCCCACTCTGTCACCCAAGCCAGAGAGCAGGAACCTGTTCTTGGCCACTGCAGCCTCCACTGGATGGGATACGCCAATCCTCCTGCTGAGGCCTCCCAAGTGGCTGGAATGACAGGCATGTGCCACCACACTCAACTCAATTTCTGGCTTCTTGTGGAGACGAGGTCTTGTCAAGGTGCCCGGGGTTTTCTCAAACCCGGAGGCTCAAGCCATCCTCTTGCCTCAACTTCCCAGAGTGCTGGGATGACATGTGTTAACCCCCGTGCCTGGCCTACACACTCCATTGGGGCCCCACCGAGAGACCCGCTCCCTTCCAACGACCAGGGACCCCAGAGAGGGTGAGTGGATTCGACCGTTGATCTGACCCTGGGGGGAACACCTGGTGCGGGCCGTTTCTCCACCCAGGTGCCCACCCCTCTGCCTGCCTCATTCCCCAGATTTGGCCTACTCACACTTCTCAGGGGCAGCCTCAGAGAAAGGGAAGGCATGCCTCTCAATATTTTGGGTGGGCGTGGATGACTGGGCGACTCATGCCTGCCTCCTTGGCACTCTGAGAAGCTAAGACGGGAAGATGGCCAGAGCCCTGGAGCTTGAGACCAGGCTTGACACTATTACAAGCCCCCACCTCGACCCCAAGAAAAACCAGAAAACCATGGGTGAGGACAGGTCTTGGAAGAAGTATCGCCTCTGGTCCAGAGTTCAAAACCCGGTAGGAAGACCAGGATGTCGACCAAATGGAAAGCCTGTTATCACAGTAGTTTGGGAAGCCAAGGCTGAGAGGATGGACCAAGTTGGGTGGTTTGAGAGCAGCCTGGGCAACCTAGTGAGGAAAGAAAAGATAGAAAGAAAGAAAGATGAAAGAAAGAAAGAAAGAAAGAAAGAAAGAAAGAAAGAAAGAAAGAAAGAAAGAGAAAGAAGAAAGGAAGGAAGGAAGGAAGGAAGGAAGGAAGGAAGGAAGGAAGGAAGAAGAAAGAAAGAAAGAAATTATCTTTCAAACCTGCCCTCAGTCCTTCCCCTCCACAAACCTTTATATGAGGGTCCCCCAAGCTTGGCACTTTCCTGCTCCAACTCCCCCAATGGCTGCCCCTACTTTGGTGTCGGAATTCCTGAGGTTCCCTGGCCAGGTTCCTGCTGGCTTTCCTCTCTGAGGTGATAAATGTGCCCCATGCAGGCAGACCCTCTGAGTCGGCAGCAAGGATCTTACGCCAATAAAGTCCAGGGACACATCCCTCACCCAGGGACATTTCTTTCTCATCCAATCCCAATTTTCCTAGCTCTAAAGTCAGTCACCCTGTGAACTAACCACGCCAGTTGAGAAATCTGTGTACAATTCTGATGTTTTTGGAGACAGGGCTCATTTTGTGGGTTTCTTGTAGAGTCGAAGTCTGGTCAAAGTGCCCAGGCTTGTCCCGAACCGGGGGGCTCAGACCATCTTCTTACCTTGGCTTCCCAAAGCGATGGGGCAAAAGGCATGAGCCCCCACACCCGGCCTTCACACCCCTCTCTGGGTCTCCCCTTGAGGCCCATTTCCTTCAGATGACCCAGGATCCCAGAGCGGGCAGCTGAAATTGCCGCCAGCCTGACCAGGGGAGTGCTGAGGCGTCCAATCTTTTATCTGCCCTGTTACTCATGGTGGATCTGCTTGCTCCTCCAATGGGCTGAATTCCAGAATGGAAGGCGTGACTCTCATGCCTTCATGGGGGGATGGCTGGGCGACTCATGCTTGTCTCCTAAGCACTCGGGGATTCTGAGATGGGAAGATGGCCTGAGCCCGGGAGCCTGAGACCAAGCAGAACACCATAGCAATACCCCACCTCGACCCCAAGCAAAACCAAGAAAACCTTGGGTGAGTGCAGGCCTTGGCTGGAGGATGGCCACCAGCCCAGAGTCCAAGACCAGGCAAGAAGACCAGAATGTCGACCAAATAGGAAACCTGTGATTACATCAATTTGGGAGGCCCAGACCAAGAGGTTGGCCTGAGTTGGGTGGTTTGAAAGCAACCTGAGCAACCTAGCGAGGAAAGAAAAGAAAGAAAGAAAGAAAGAAATCAATTCTTCTGCAAACCTTCTGCCCTCAGTCCTTCCCCTCTCACCCCTCCATATGTGAGGTTCCTCCAAGCTCTGCACTTCCAGCCCCAAACCCCCAATTGCTGACCCTGCATTGTTGCAGGAGTTCCCGGGGCTCCCTTGCCGGGTCCTGCTGGCTCTCCTCTGTGAGGTGAGAAATGTGACCCAGGCAGGCCGACCCTCTGATTTGGCAATGAGGACCTTCTGCCAAGAAAGGTCAGGGACACATCTCTCATCCATGGACATTTCTTCCACCCAATTCCATTTTTCCTGGCTCTAAAGTCAGTTGCCCTGTGAACAAATCAAGTGCAGTTGAGAATCTGTTTTGCATTCTGAACTTTTTGGTGACAGGGTCTGGATCTGTGACCCAGGCTGGGGCCCAGAGACACTACCACCATTAACCATGAGCCTCGAAATCACAAGCTCCAGTGATCCTCCCACCTCAGCCTCTGGAGTTGCTAGCATGATGGGGACCTCAACCTCAGAGAGCCGAGATGGGGTCTCCCTGTGTGGCCCAGGCTGGCTTTGGGCTCCTGGTCTCCAACCACTCTCCCACCTCAGACTTCCAGAACACTAGAATTCCAGGCATGGGCCACTGCACCAGGCCTTCTGGTTCATTTTAGATGAAGGTTCGTGGCCAAGCTTGGGACTCAGCCTCATCATCCCAGCCCTTTGGGAGGCAGATTCCAGTGGCTGGCCTGAGCCCACGGGCTGAGACCAACCTGAGCACCTTGGTGAGACCTCGTCTCTACCATCCATCCCAAATGAGCTGTGTGTGGTGACACCTGCCTCTTGTTCTGTTTCCTCTGAAGGCTGTGGAAAGGCTAGCCAGAGTCCAATGAGTCAATTTTGCAGTGGCCAGGTCCGAGACAATACCCTCCAGCCTGGGCAATTGAGTGAGACTCTGAATCAAAGAAAAAAAGGTAAAAAGTAAAAAAGAGTGTCCATTTGTGTATGGTGTTGGGATCATCGTGAACAGAGATAATTTCTGAAGGAGGCCCCAGCCTTGGGTCTAGAGTTCCTGAAAGATGGTGGAGGCCAAGGCAGGGGTCCACTGGAGTCCAAGAGTTCAAGTCCAGCCTCGGTTATGAAGCGAGACTTTGACACTCTCCAGAATGCTAAAACTCCAGTCATGTGTGGTGACACTGGCAGTCCCAGCTACACGGGATGAACTGTCCTGCATTCCAGGGTGGGTCTTTGTGTCACTCCCACCGACAGCATGTGAAAGTCCTGGCCAGTCACCATGGTTAATGGCCGTTAGCCCCATGCCATGGGTGGCCAAGGGTGGAGGCTCCCTGATCCTTGGGCTGTAGACCAGTCTGGGTGAGGTGGCCAGACCTCATCTCAGTGAGAGTTCAACAAAATTGAGTCAGGCGTGGTGGCCCCCAGAGTCCCGGCTGCTCTGGGACCCAGGCATGAGGACCACCTGAGTCCTGCAGATTGAGGACCCGGGATACACGATCATGCCACCATGCCCCAGCCTGGCCCATGGAGATGCCTCCCACGTGTGTCAAGATGGGCATCAATGGCTCCCCAGGGAAAGATCTGAGTTGGCACAGGACAATGGAGTGATTGGGAGAGGAAGGGGCCCTCCCCCAAAAACGTGGCAGACAGGGTGAACAGAATGTGGGGCTGGCCACAGAATTGCCAGACTGCCTTGATCACTCTGTGCCCTATGGCCACCCTAACTCAGAGCCATCTGTTCCATGAGCTCACACACATTTTTCCCATGGGGCACGAGTGTGCATGCTGGAGGCAAGTCTTCTGGGACTTGCTGCCGAAGATGCATAACAGATATGCCCAGTGGCCACCTCTGAAACTTCCCATGAATGAAAGACGGGAAAGTACCTTTACCTCTCCCATTCCTGAGGGTGATTCTTCGCACTAGGTGACAGGGTTGGTGAGGGTGGCACTGGTGGTGATGATTATTATTTGGAGTCGGAGGTCTGCACCACCATGTCCAGCTATTCTTTGTATCTATTTTTGATGTTTGAGACAAGGTCTAGCCCAGTGTCCCAGGCTGGTCATGAATCCACAGGCTCAGGCTATTCACTCGCTTTGGTCTCTGAATGGCCAGGATGAAAAGATGAGCCCCTGAACCCAGCCTGTGGTGGTGGTTGTTGGTATTATTATTCTGAGTTGGAGGTCCCGCTCTGTCACCCAGGCCAGAGTGCAGCGGCCTGCTCTTGTCCACCATGGCCTCCACAGTCTGGGCTCAGGCTATCCCAAGTGGCTGGAATGACAGGCGTGTGCCACCATGCTCAGCTCACTTTGTTGGTTTATTATAGAGACGAGGTCTCACCAAGGTGCCCAGT
>NW_007250086.1:7162-8455 GCF_000164805.1 Carlito syrichta
TCGTACATGGGGGATCTGGCCATCCTCTTGTCTCAGCCACCCAAAGTGCTGGGGTGATAGGCGTGAACACCACACATGGCCTTCAAAGCCCTGCTAGGACCCCACACCCTTCAGATGACCTGGGACCACTGAGAGGGGAGCCAGAGTCACCTCCCAATACGCACCATGGGAGGTTCCTGGTGCAGGGATGTTTCTCTGCTGAGGTACCCAGACCTTTGCCCACTTTGTTCCCCAGGGTGGACCCGCTCGCTCCTCCCGGAGCCCAACTCACACAAAGGGAGGATGTGACTCTCAGACTTTCATCGAGGAGGATGGCCGGGTGACTCTCACTTGTCTCCTAGGCACTTGGGGTGGCCAAGGAGGGAAGATGCCTGGAGCACAGGAGCTTGAGACCAGGCTGGAAACCATAGCAAGCCCCCTACTCAACCCCAAGCAAAACCCAGGAAACCATGGGTGAGGGGAGGCCTCGGCAGGAGGGTGGCCTCTGGCCCAGAGTTCAAGACCAGGCAGGAAGACCAGGATGTTGACCAAATTGAAAGCCTATGATTGCAGCAGTTTGGGAGGCCAAGTCCGAGGGGATGTCCTGAATTGGGAGGTTTGAGAGCAGCTTGGGCAATCTAGTGGGGAAAGAAAAGAAAGAAAGAAAGAAAAAGAAAGAAAGGAAGGAAGGAAGGAAGGAAGGAAGGAAGGAAGGAAGGAAGGAAGGAAGGAAGGAAGGAAAAAGGAAAGAAAGGAAGGAAGGAAAGAAAGGAAGGAAGGAAATAAAGAAAGAAATACATTCTCCCACAAACCTTCTGCCCTCAGTCCTTCTCCCCTGCCAACCCCACATGTTAGGCTCTCCCAAGCTTGGCAACTTCCAGCCCCAATGCCACCAATGGCTGCTCCCACTTTGGTGTGGGAGTTCCCAGCCTCCCTGGCATAGTTCCTGCCAGATCTCCACTCTGAGGTGAGAAATGTGTCCCACGCAGGCCGACCTTTTGTCTCAGCAATGAGGACCTTCCACTAAGAAAGACCAGGGACACATCTCTCACCCGAGAAAATTTCTTCCCCCCCATTCCAATTTTTCCTGGCTATAAAGTCAGTCACCCTGGGAACACATCACGCACAGTTGAGAATCTGTGTACGATTCTGATTTTTTTTGTGACAGGGTCTGCCTCTGTGAACCTGACTGTGGCCCGCAGACATGACCGGTGTTCACCCCCAGCCTTGAAATCACTGACTCCATCAATTTTCCCACCTCAGTCTCTGGAGTGGTTGGCTTTGATGGGCACCTCAACCCCAGAACACCTGTTT
>NW_007250086.1:8475-16407 GCF_000164805.1 Carlito syrichta
ATGAGCTCACACACATTTTTCCCACGGGGCACGAGTGTGCATGCTGGAGGCAAGTCTTCTGGGACTTATTGCAGAAGATGCATAATGGATATGCCCAGTGGCCACCTCTGAAACTTCCCATGAATGAAAGACGGGAAAGTACCTTTACCTCTCCCATTCCTGAGGGTGATTCTTCGCACTGGGTGACAGGGTTGGTGAGGGTGGCAGTGGTGGTGATGATTATTATTTGGAGTCGGAGGTCTGCACCACCATGCCCAGCTATTCTTTGGATCTATTTTTGATGTTTGAGACAAGGTCTAGCCCAGTGTCCCAGGCTGGTCATGAATCCGCAGGCTCAGGCTATTCACTTGCTTTGGTCTCTGAACGGCCAGGATGAAAGGATGAGCCCCTGAACCCAGCCTGTGGTGGTGGTTGTTGGTATTATTATTCTAAGTTGGAGGTCCCGCTCTGTCACCCAGGCCAGAGTGCAGCGGCCTGCTCTTGTCCACCATGGCCTCCACAGTCTGGGCTCAGGTTATCCCAAGTGGCTGGAATGACAGGTGTGTGCCACCATGCTCAGCTCACTTTGTTGGTTTCTTATAGAGACGAGGTCTCACCAAGGTGCCCAGTCTGGTCTCGTACGTGGGGGATCTGGCCATCCTCTTGTCTCAGCCACCCAAAGTGCTGGGGTGACAAGCATGAACACCACACATGGCCTTCAAAGCCCTGCTAGGACCCCACGCCCTTCAGATGACCTGGGACCACTGAGAGGGGAGCAGAGTCACCTCCCAATACGCACCATGGGAGGTTCCTGGTGCAGGGATGTGTCTCTGCTGGGGTACCCAGACCTTTGCCCACTTTGTTCCCTAGGGTGGACCCGCTCGCTCCTCCCGGAGCCCAACTCACACAAAGGGAGGATGTGACTCTCAGACTTTCATCGAGGAGGATGGCCGGGTGACTCTCACTTGTCTCCTAGGCACTTGGGGTGGCCAAGGAGGGAAGATACCTGGAGCACAGGAGCTTGAGACCAGGCTGGAAACCATAGCAAGCCCCCTACTCAACCCCAAGCAAAACCCAGGAAACCATGGGTGAGGGGAGGCCTCGGCAGGAGGGTGGCCTCTGACCCAGAGTTCAAGACCAGGCAGGAAGACCAGGATGTTGACCAAATTGAAAGCCTTTGATTGCAGCAGTTTGGGAGGCCAAGTCCGAGGGGATGTCCTGAATTGGGAGGTTTGAGAGCAGCTTGGGCAATCTAGTGGGGAAAGAAAAGAAAGAAAGAAAAAGAAAGAAAGAAAGGAAGGAAGGAAGGAAAGAAGGAAGGAAGGAAGGAAGGAAGGAAGGAAGGAAGGAAGGAAGGAAAAAGGAAAGGAAGGAAGGAAGGAAGGAAGGAAGGAAGGAAGGAAGGAAAGAAAAAAAGAAAGAAATTTATTCTCCTGCAAGACTTCTGCCCTCAGTCCTTCCTCCCTGCCAACCCCACATGTTAGGGTACCCCAAGCATGGCAACTTCCAGCCCCAACCTCCCCAATGGCTGCTCTCACTTTGGTACAGGAGTTCCCAGGCTCCCTGGCCTGGTTCTTGCCAGCTCTCACTCCGAGGTGAGAATCATGCCTCAGGCAGGCTGACCCTGTGACTCAGTGATGAGGACCTTCTGCCAAGATATTCCAGGGACACATCTCTCACCCAGGGAAGTTTCTTCCCCCCATTCCCATTTTCCCTGGCTCTAAAGTCAGTAGCCCTGGGAACACATCACGTGAAGTTGAGAATCTGTGTACAATTCTGATGTTTATGGAGACAGGGTCTGGCTCTCAGAACCTGGCTGGGGCCAAGGGACACAACCCTCGTACACCGCCAGGCTCGAAATCATGGGCTGTGGCGATTCTCCCGCCTCAGCCTCCATAGTGTTTGGCACAATGGGCACCTCGACCCCAGACCCCTTGTTTGGATGGGTACAAAGATGGGGTCTCTCTGCATGCCCCAGCTGTCCTTAGGCTCCTGGGCTAAAGCCATCCTCCCACCTCGGGCTCCCAGAGCACTGGGATTCAAGGTATAGGCCACCACACTAGGCCTTCTGTGTCATTTTTGGCAAAGGATCGAGGCCAGGCTCAGGGGCTCAGCCTCGTCATCCCAGCTCTTTGAGAGACAGGCCAGTGGCCAGCCCGAGTCTGCAGGCCATGACTTGCCTGGGCACCTCAGTAAGACCTCGTCTGTACCCTCCATCCAAAAGGAGCCAGGCGTGCTGGCACATGCCTGTCATTCTGGCTCCTCAGAAGGCTAGGGAAAGACTTGCCAGAGCCCAGTGGGGTGAGACTGCGGTGGCCAGGAGTGAATCACCACCCTCCTACCTGGGTGATGGAGTGAGATTCCGACTAAAAGAAAAAAAGGAAAAAAAAACCGAAAAAAAGAGCATCCATTTGTGTATGTCATTGGGATCATCCTGAACAGAGATCGATTGGGAAGGAGGCCCCAGCCTTGGATGTACAGTTCCCGTAAGATGGTGGATCAACAGACAATCGGGCTGTGGTTTTGGGTGGCTGAGGTGGGTGAACGCTGAAGCCTAGGAGTTTGAGACCATCCTGGGTCATGTAGCAAGACCTCTTCGCTCTCCAGATCGCAAACAATGGAGTCATATATAGTGGCACCCATGGTCCCGGCTATATGACATTTGGTGAACTCCATCCTGGGGCATTTCTTTGCATTGCTCCCACCAACAGAATGTGCGAGTCCAGCCTGGGCATCATGGCTTACAGTCGTCAAACCCACTCCCTGGGTTGCTGAAGTGGGAGGCTGCCTGAGCACAGGAATCAGAGACCAGCCTGGGTGACATGGCCAGACCTCATTATGGCGAGAAGTCCCAAATCAATGCAGGCATGGTGCCACCTGGAAACCCAGTTGCTAGGGTGACAAGGAGGGAGGAACACCTGAGTCCCTCAGGTCAAGGCCCTGGGAGCCACGCTAGTGACGCCATGCCCCAGTCCTGCCAGCAAAGATTCTGGTGAAAAAAACGATGCCTCCCACGTGCATCACAATGGGTGTCCACGGCTCCCCAGGGTGAGGTTTGCATGGATAGGAGACAATGGAGTGATCGGGAGAGGAAGGAGCCCTCCTCCAGTCAGAAGGTGGCAAACCGGGTGACCAGAAGCTGGACTGGCCGCAGCATTGCCAGAGAGCCTTGATCTCTCTGTGACCGATGGTCACCCTAAATTGGGGCCATCTGTTCCATGAGTTTACATTAGTCTTTGCCATGGGGCACGAGTGTAGAGGGTGGTGGCATGCCATCTAGGATACATGGCCGAAGGCATGGGATGGACGTGCCCGGGAGCCAGCTTTGAAACCTCCCATGAATGACAGTCAGGAAAGTGTCTTTTCCACTCCCATCCCTGAGGCTGACTCCTTGCGTTGGATGGCAGGGGTGGTGGTGGTGGCAGTGGTGGTGACTGTTATTATTAGGAGTCAGAATCTCACTTTGTTGCCCAGTCTGAGCACAGTGTCTCTCAAACCTTCGGGGGGGTCCGTGATGGCCAGGCAACTCATGATTGTCTCTTCAGCACTTGAGAAAGGTGAGTGGGGAAGAGGGTCAGAGGCCAGGATCTCGAGACCAGGCAGGACACCAAAGCAAACTCCCACCTCATCCCCAAGCAAAATCCAGAAAACCTTGGGTGAGGCCAGGCCTCGGCAGTATTATCCCCTTTGGCCCAGAGTTCATGACCAGGAAGGAAGATCAGGATGTCGACCAATTGGAAAACCTGTGATTGCAGCAGTTTGGGAGGCCCAAACCGAGAGGATGGCCGAGTTGGACAGTTTGAGAGCAGTCTGGGCAACCAGGATGGCCGAGTTGGACAGTTTGAGAGCAGTCTGGGCAACCAAGTGAGGATAGAAAAGAAAAAGAAAGAAAGAAAGAAAGAAAGAAAGAAAGAAAGAGAAGAAAGAAATTCATTCTCCTGCAAACATTCTTCCCTCAGTCCTTCCCCCTGCCCCTCTCACATGTGAGAGTCCCCCAAGCTAGACACCTTCCAGCCAAACCCCCCCAATGACTGAACCTGTTTTGTTGTGGGAGTTCCCGAGGCTCCTTGGCCAAGTTCGTGCCAGCTCTCCTCTCCTAGGTGAGAAATGTGCCCCAGGATGGCCAAAACTTTGACTTGGCAATGAGGACCTTCTGGCAAGGAAGGCTGGTTACACATGCCTCACCTGGTGTAATTTCGTCCCTGCAGTCTCATTTTCTCTGGCTCTAAATCCAGTTGCCCTGTAAACACACCATGCGCAGTTGAGAATCTATGCATGATTCTGATGTTTTTGGAGACAGGATCTGGCTCTGTGGCCCAGGCTGGGGCCCAGGGACATGAACATCATTCTCTGGCAGTTTCAAAATTGCGGTCTCTGATGATCCTCACACCTCAACCTCTGGAGTGGACGGAACAATGGGCACCTCGTCCACAGACTCCCTGTTTGGATGGGTGCAGAGAAGGGGTCTCCCTGTGTGTCCTGGACTGGTCTTGGGCTCCAACTCTACACCCACAACCCCGACTTGGCCTCCCAGAGTGCTAGGACTCCAGGCTTGGGCCAACGCACCAGGTCTTCTGGTTCTTCTTTGATGAAGGATCGAGGCCCTGCTCTGGGGCTCAGCCCCATCATCCTAGACTGAGACCAGCAGCTGGCCAGAGGTCACAGGCTGAGACCCACCCGGGCACCTTGGCAAGAACTCCTCTCTACCTTCCATTCGAAATGAACTTGGTGAGGTGGCATGCACCTGTCATTCTGACTCGTTGGAAGGCCGGGGAAAGGCTTGCCGGAGCCCAGTGGGCCGAGGTTGCAGTGGCCAGAGTCAGTCATCACCCCCCAGCCTGGGCGAAGGAGTCAGACTCCAAGTAAAAGAAAAAAAGGAAAAATAAGTAGAGCAAACATTTGTGTATGGAGTTGGAATCATCATGAACAGACAGAAATCATTTGGGAAGGAGGTCCCAGCCTTGGCCGTAGAGTTCCTGAAAAACAGTGGATCAGCAAACAATTGGGCTTGACTTTGAGAGATCAAGGCAAGGTACTACTGGAACCCAGGTGTTTGAGACAAGCCATGTAGCAAGACCTCATTTCTCCCCGGAATGCAATCACTGGAGTCACAAGTGGTGGCGCCCTTGGTCCTGGCTACATGGGATGCGGTGGCCTCCATCCCGGGTTGTTCCTTTGTATCTCCCCAGCTGACAGAATGTGCGAGTCTGGGCCAGGCACCGTGGCTCACAATCATCAGCCCCATGCCCTGGGGAAGCGGAGGCAGGAGGCTGCCTGAGCCCAGGAGTCAGAGACCGGCCCAGGCGACGTGGTCAGACCTCGTTTCAGTGAGTGCTCCCCAAAATGGTGTCAGGTGTTTTGGCATCCTAGTTCCAGCTTCTCAGCGGCCGAGGTGGGAGGACAGCCTAAGCCCCGTAGGTCAAGTCCCCTGGAGCCAAGATCGAGCTGCCATGCATGAGCCTGGTTGACAGAGACTCTGGTGACAAAAAAGACACCTCCCACGTGTGTCACATTGGGCATCCATGGCTCCCCAGGGAAAGGTCCACTTGGGTGGGTGTTGATGGAGTGATCAGGAGAGGAAGGAGCCCTCCCCCCACCCGAAGGTGGCAGACAGGGTGACCAGAACCTGGGCTGTCCACTGTGCTGCTGGACCACCTTGACTTCTCTGTGTCAGATGGCTGCCCTAGCTCGGGGTTGTCTGTTCCGTGAACTCACACATGTCTTGGTTGTGGGGAAGGAGTGTGGAGGGTTGAGGCAGGCCTCCTGGGAAGCATGGCCTAAGGCACAAGATGGGTGTGCACAGTGGCCATCTTTGAAACCTCCCATGAATGACAGGCCAGAAAGTACCTTTTCCTCTCTCAGCCCTGAGTGTGACTCCTCGCGCTGGGTGGCAGGTTGGGTGGCAGGCTGGGTGGCAGGGGTGCTTGTGATCATTATTCTTTGGAGATAGAATCCCAACTGTCTCCCAGGCTGGAGCTCAGGGGCACACTCACAGCCACTGCGGACTCCACCTGCCTGGCTAAGGTGATCCTCCTGCCTCGGATCCCAGATTGGCGGGAACTACAGGCCTGCATCTCCACACCCAGCTAATCTTTTGATTTATTTTTGACGACCGAGATGAGGTCTCACCTTGTGTGCCCGGATGGTGTTGAACCTGCAGGCTCACGTCCTCCAATCTTCTGGGTCTCTGAAGTGCCAGGATGCCAGACTGAGCCCCTGAGCTCAGCCTGTGGTAGTGGTGGTGCTGGTGGTTGATATTGTTATTTTGAGTCTGTGTCCCACTCTGTCACCTAGGCTGGAGTGCAGGGGCCTGCTCTTGGCCACCATGGCCTCTACAGTCTGGGCTCCGGTCCTACTCCAGCTGTGGCCTCCCAAGTGGCCGGAATGACAGGCATGTGCCATCACACTCGGCTCAGTTTTTGGCTTCTTTTAGTGACAAGGTCTCACCAGGGTGCACGGGTTTGTCTCGAACATGGCGAATTAGGCCATCCTCTTGCCCCAGCCTCCCAGAGCACTGGGATGACAAGCGTGAGCCCCCATGCCTGGCTTACACACTTCTCTTGGGGGCCCACTGTGAGGCCTGCTCCTTTCTGACAATCCGGGATGCCAGAGAGGTAAGCCAGAGTCGACAGCAAGCCCTCTGCGGGGGGAGTGCCTGGCATAGGTGGGTGTCTAAGCCAGGTCACACAACCCTCCGACTGCCTTTTGCCCTAGGGAGGACATGCTTGCTCCTCTGAGGGGCAGCTTCAGGGAAAGGGAGGGCATTACTAGCAAACCTTCAGCACTCACGGTGGCCAAGACAGGAACATGACTGGAGCCTGGGAGATCGAAACCAGGCTGGACTCCATAGCAAGCAACTACTGTGACCCTAAGCAAAATCCAGAAAACCTTGGGTGAGGGCAGGCCTTGGTGGGAGGCTCTAATCTGGCCCAGAGTTCAAGACCAGGCAGGAAGAGCAGGATGTTGATCAAATGGAAAGGTTGTGATCGCAGTATTTTGGGGGCCCTGGCTAAGAGAATGCCATGAGCTGGGCGGTTTGAGAGCAGCCTGGACAACCTAGTGAGGAAAGAAAAAAGAAAGAAAGAAAGAACTGCTGTTCATTCTAGTACCAACCTACTGCCCTCAGTGCTTCCCCCTACCCCCACCACATGTGAGGGTCCCCCAAGCTCAGTACCTTCCAGCACCAACACCCCCAATGGCTGCCCACCCCCAATGGCTGCCCAGGCTGGGCCATATAGCGAGAACTCATTGCTCCCTGGAACGCAAACACTGGGGTTGGCCGTGGTGGTGCCTACAGTACCAATACATGTGATACAGTGGTCTCGGTCCTGGGGAGTTCCTTTGTGATGCCCCTGCCAACAGAAAGTATGAGTCCAGGCCAGACACCGTGACTCATGTTCATCAACCCCATGCCCTGGGAGGCCGAGGTGGGAGGCT
This sequence comes from Carlito syrichta, assembly GCF_000164805.1. Lineage (NCBI taxonomy): Eukaryota > Metazoa > Chordata > Mammalia > Primates > Tarsiidae > Carlito > Carlito syrichta. Next base: position 15,892 of record NW_007250086.1, read on the forward strand.
GCCTGAGCCCAGGTGTCAGAGACAAGCCTGGGAAGGTGACCAGTCCTCGTCTCCCTGAGTGTTCCCAAAATCAAGTCAAGCATGGTGGCCCCCAGAGTCCCAGCTGCTTGAAGGCCAATGTGGGAGGACCACCTGAGTCCCGCAGGTTGAGATTCCAGGAGCTACGTTCATGCCACCGTGCCCCAGCCCAGCTGACAGAGACTCCGGCAACCAATAAGACGCCTGCCACGTGCATCAGAATGGGCATCCATGACGCCCCAGAGAAAGGTCTGTGGGGGTGGGGGAAGATGGAGTGATTGGGAAAGAAAGGGGCTGTTCCACCACCCAAAGGTGGCAGACAGAATGACTGGAACCTGGGCTGGCTGTGGAATTGCCAGACCTCCTTAATCACTCTGCTCCCAACAGCCACCCTAGATGTGGCCATCTGTTCCGTGAGCTCACACACATCTTTGCTGTGGAGCACGAGTGTGGAGGGTGGAGACAGGCCTTCTGGGGCACGTAGCCAAGGGCATGAAT
>NW_007250087.1:0-2835 GCF_000164805.1 Carlito syrichta
GCCTCTCGATGGATGACTCTCTCAGATTGGCAGCAACTAACCAAAAGCTGTTTGTCCGGAGGTGCTTATTTGCTGTGGAGAACCGAGTATGAGGATCAAGTTAAAATTCAAATGGACCAGAATTTAAATCGACCTGCTGGGTCATTCATTATTTCTCATGATATGCTCTCCGGGACTGGTATGTATACCGAAATGGCCAATCAAATTTGTCTACCCAAAGATGTTTTGCTTCAGATAAATCATTGTGCTGTTACTGCATGGAAAAAATTACCGGCAGACACTGCTCAGACTTCTTCCTTATCCGATGTAAGACAAAAGGCCGAGGAAAGTTATGAGGACTTTGTCTCCAGACTCACTACAGCTGTTAATCGGGTAATTACTAACGAAGAAGCAGCAGAAATACTTACCAAACAATTGGCTTTTGAAAATGCTAATAATACTTGTCAAGCTTTGCTTAGACCCATACGCAAAACCGGACGGGTTACTGATTTTATCCGCCAGTGCGCAGACATAAGCCCAGCTATCATGCAAGGGGTGGCTTTGGCTGCAGCATTGAAGGGAGAAACCTTTTCACAGGTCGCTCAAAGTATGCAGGGTGCAGGTAAACAGAAAAATGTTTTGGTACAATCATGTTATGTGTGTGGACAAATTGGGTACATTAGTAGAAACTGCCCTGCTAAGCTTAATGCTACCTCTTCTAATGGCACAACACTGCCACCTACTGGGGCTGCTCCACCAAGAGGAATATGTCCTAAATGCCAAAAAGGTTATCACTGGTCGCAAGAATGTAGATCTAAATTTCATAAGAATGGCACTCCTTTAATACAACAACAGGTTATCCCGGTTCAGGGAAACTTCCAAGCGGGCCAGCCCCAGCCCCAGACAACAATAGGGGCGACTTCCAACATGAACCCGTTCGTTCCTTCTGCTCCATTGCAGAGCTCATCCAAGCCACCCCAGGGAGCTCAGGACTGGACTTGTGTTCCTCCACCACAACAATATTAACTCCGGATGTTCTGGTGACCCCTGTTCCTACCGGAGTAAAGGGCCCTCTCCCGGAAGGAATAGTAGGCATTATATTGGGTAGAAGTTCCTTGTCTTTACAAGGAATTTCCATTTTTCCTGGAGTGGTGGATTCGGATTACACAGGAAAAATCCATGTGCTTGTCGCTCCCTCTAATAAAACTGTACAGCTTAACAAAGGTCAGAGAATAGCCCAGTTGCTGCTCTTGCCTTATCATAAAGCAGGTCAAACGTTAACTGACCTGCCTAGGGGTGACTCTAGATTTGGCTCTAGCAATGTTGCTTTTTGGGTTCAAGAAATAACAAATTCAAGACCTTACAAAGAATTGTATATCCAAGGAGTCAAAATTAAAGGTTTATTGGACACCGGCACTGATGTTTCTTGTATAGCTGGAAAAGACTGGCCTGCCTCATGGCCGACTCAGACGGCTCCTTCGGGACTTATAGGCATTGGCCAATTGCCTTCAGTGGCAAAAAGCTCTCAGATTTTAAATTGGAAAGATGAGGAAAAGTCAGGAACCTTCTGCCCATATGTAGTCCCGTCTATCCCTTTTACTTTATGGGGAAGAGATGTTCTTACTCAGATGGGCATGCTCTTATATAGCCCTAATGATAAAGTTTCAGCACAAATGTTACAAATGGGCTATGATCCCTTTAAGGGACTTGGGAAAGACGGGCATGGAATTCAGGAGCCTGTCCAAATTAAGGAGAAGGCAGACCAAGCAGGCATTGTTTATTCAAATTTATTCTAGGGGGCCATTCTTCCTTCTGCCGACCCAATAAACTGGAGAGATGATAAACCGGTTTGGGTGGAACAATGGCCCATGCCCTCAGAGAAACTTAAGGCAGCCACAGAACTAATTTAGCAACAATTAGAAGCGGGTCATATAGAACCCTCTACCAACCCCTGGAATACTCCGATATTTGTAATTAAGAAAAAATCTAGTAAATGGAGACTTTTACAGGATTTAGAGCTGTAAATGCTACCATGGAGGCTATGGGAGCACTACAACCTGGACTGCCATCTCCAGCTGGTATTCCTGCTAACTTTAATGTTATAGTCATTGATTTACAAGATTGTTTCTTCACCATACCTTTGCATCCAGATGACTGTAAAAGATTTGCATTCAGCTTACCCTCTGAGAACTTCACATGTCCATTTCAAAGATATCAATGGAAGGTTCTACCTCAAGGTATGAAAAATAGTCCCACCTTGTGTCAAAAATTTGTGGATGCCACCTTACAAGGTATTAGAAACCAGTATTCTGACCTTTACTTAGTCCATTATATGGATGATATTTTGCTAGCACATAAAAATTGTGCTCTTTTGCATGACATTCTTAATCAAACTATAACTGTTCTAACTAATTGTGGCTTAAAGGTCTCCCCTGAAAAAATTCAAACTAATCCACCTTTTACTTATCTTGGTCGTGTCTTGGGTACACAGACAGCAAGTCACCAGCCTTTACAGCTACGTACAGATCGCCTGGTTACATTAAATGATTTTCAGAAGTTATTGGGGGACATTAATTGGATTAGGCCATTCTTACAAGTCACTACAGCGGACTTAAAGCCTCTTTTTAATATCTTACAAGGAGATCCCTCTCCAAGCTCTAAAAGGGCTTTAACCCCAGAGGCCAGTAAAGCTTTAACACTCATGGAAAAAGCTATTAAATCCCAGAAAGTTAAAATATTGGACTATTGTTCACCTTGGGATTTAATTATTCTGGCTACTGCCCATACTCCCACAGGATGTCTATGGCAAGAAGGGCCAATGGAATGGCTCCACCTGCCGGCATCATCAAAGAACGT
>NW_007250088.1:0-10844 GCF_000164805.1 Carlito syrichta
CGCACGGCCACACCGGCGTGGTGGGCCGAGAAGCTTATATGAGTGACAAAACGTCCAGCTCTCTGAGCTGCCTCCAATCTAGAGGTGTCCTGGGCCAGTCCTGGCTGGGTCCATCTGTGTTTGCTGCAGCCTAGAGGGCCCAAGCTGAACCAACACTTAGTAAGTCAGTCTTCTGCATATTTTTGTTATTCCTTAGAAAAAAAGTCCCTAATGCAGAATTGCCATGTGTCAGTACATCTTTAAGGCTCTTGCTCCTTAGTGTCAAAATGCCCCCCAAAAGGAGCATACCAATTTCTATTCCCACCTGCAGGCCATGAGAAGGTTGACTTCTCCAACTCTCACCAAAATTGGGTTTTAATCTTCAAAGAGAGCTTTTTTTTTTTTTGCCAAGTTGGCCAATAACACATAGCGTCTCATTACTCTCTCTCCTCCAGGAATTCTCCATTCTCTTCTTGGATTAGTTGGACCATGTCGTCAGCCCTTCCCTCCTTCCCAGAGACTCACGCCGAGCTTCTCGGCCAGCCACCTCTGTGAAGCTGTGTTTTAATATGCCCTCACTTGATGAAGATCATTAAAGAAAGGCCGTGTGGAATTTCCTACTGCATTTATAGTAAAAACCACAAACTGTTATTGAGGACATCATTTCTTACATTGCTCAGTGCCTCTTCTGTGTCATAAAATCATACTCATGAATTTTGGATTCAGCGGGAGGAAAGGCTTCCTCTCCCAGAGGAACACCTGTGCTTCCTCTTTTCTACTGAGGACAACCATGTAACCAATCCTGGTTTCTGGCTCTTTGGCTACTAGGAAATGCAACGTCAAGTTTGAGTATCAATGCCAGCAGTTTTGTTGACTCTTGTGGAAAAGAGATGTGCCCGGTTCATTTAGTGTTGCTAGGAGAGCAACACCCAAAGGCTGGGTAATTTACAAAGAAAAGAGGCTTATTGGCTGAGCACGGTAGCTCAAGCCTGTCATCCCAGCACTTTGGGAGGCCGAGGCAAAAGGATGGCCTGAGCTCAGGTTGGAGACCAGCCTGAGCAACATGGTGAGACCTCATCTCTACAATAAATCAAAAAATTAGCCGGGCATGGTAGCACATGCCTGTAGTCCTAGCTCCCTGGAAGACTGAGGTAGAAGAATCGCTGGAGCCCAACAGGTCAATGCTGGGGTGGCCATGAGTGTGCCGCTGCCCTCCAGCCTGGAGACTGCAACTAAAAAAAAAAAAAAAAAAAAGGTTTATTTAGTTCATGCTCTGCAGGCTGAGAAGTTCAAGGGTGTGGCCCTGGCTTCTGGGGAGGAGGCTTTCTTGCTGCGTCACAACAAAGCAGAAGGTCAAAGAGAGAGTGGCTGTGTATGAAGGGGCACAACCCGAGGGCCGCCATGGCTGTCCAGCAGCTCCCTCCAAGGGAACGGACCCAGTCCCCCAAGAACTACCTCACTGCTGCCAGAGCGGCACCAAGCCACCCCAAGGGCCCTGCTCCGTGATGCAAACACCACCTCCGATTCCCCCTCACAGCAGCACCACATCGGCGTTGCACTTCAACGTGAGTTCTGGCGCGGAAAGCAGGCCACGCCCCAACCATAGTGTCTGGCCCCTGGCCCCTACAACTCAGTCCTCCTCACACACAAAATACCATCCTTCCATCCCAAGGCTACCAATATCCAGCATCAACTCAGAAGTCCGAAGACACATAGGAGACTCAAGGCCAGTTCCTTCCAGCTATGCGCCTGTAAAATCAAAAACAAGGTCTTCACATCCATGACGCGAGGCTGGAATGGCTCGCGTAAGTCTGGACCTTGCAGGGCAGACATTCAGTCCAAGGCCCCAGAATGATCTCCTTTGGCCCCTTGCTCCATATCTGGGCACAATGGTGAGGGTGGGCTCTGAGGCCCTGGGCAGCCCCACCCCGTGGCTGTGCTAGGCACAGCCCATGTGACTGCTCTCCCAGATTGGAGTCGGGGCCTGTGGCTTTTCTCGGTGGGTGCTGTATGCGGCCCATGGCTCCACAGCTCAGGGCTCCACACTAGGCACTGCCCACGTGGGGATTCTCCCTGAGGGGGCTCCGCCCCTGTAGCAGGGTTCTGCCTGGCTCCCAGACCTTGTGACATCTCCTCTCAAGTCTGGGTGGAAGCTGCCACACTCCCACTGCTCTAGCATCCTGCTCACCAGCAGAACTAACACTGTGTGGACATGGATGCCCATGGAGACCTTGGGAAGCTGCTCCCTGCCCAAGCAGCCCAGGTGTGACTTGTGCTTTGGCGCCAGAGAGTTCAAGAAGTCAGCCATGGTGGCAACCTCATTTCCCCCTGAGACCTCATCAGTATGGCCTTTGCACCCCACATTCCTATCAGCATTCTGGTCACAACCACTTCAGTCTCTAAAGAGCTCCAGCCTGCCTTTGAAGCCCTCACCAGAGTTGCCTTTGATGCTCCATTCACTGTAATACACTCTCTTTCTAGCTTGTTCCTCCAAATTCCTCCAATCTCTGCCCATTGGACAGTTCCAAAACCACTTCTACGTCCTCAGGTATCTCTATAGCAACACCCCATTGCTGGCGCCAATTTTCTGTCTTAGTCTGTTTTGTGTTTCTATAACTACTGAGACTGAGTAGTTTATAAAGAGGCTTATTTGGCTCACAACCCTGGTGGCTGGGACGTTCAAGACCGCACCACTGCATCTGATGAAGGCCCAAGCTGCTTCAACTCATGACAGAAAGTATAATGGGAGCTGGGTGTGCACAGGGATCACCTGGTGAGGGAGGACGCGAGCAGAAGCCAAGGAAGACATACTCTTTTAACAACCCACCACCTCTGGGATGAATCCGTTCCTGGAGAGCGAGACTCACTCCCCCTTGAGGAAGGGTTTTACTCCAAGAGAAAGCTGCCCAGGCTCCCCACACTGATCTCCCCACACTGCCACACTGGAGATCAAATTTCAACACGAAATTTGGTAGGGAAAAACAAATCGTATTCAATCCATAGCAAGATGTTTTTATTGTCCTTGTTCCGGCTGTCTACTTTTATATTATCATTCATTTGAATTATTTTGCTTTCAAGCCACTTTGATCCCGTAGAAAGAGGCAAGAACCCCAAATGCTCTCTGACTATAAACTCTGGTAATCATTGCACCCCTGGCACATAGTTTAGTGCTCACATAAATATTTATTGACTGAATAAATGAAGACACTTGACAACAAACCAATAAAGAACAGCATGACACTGAAAGAAACACTAGTTGTTAATCTGAGAGCAAGAAAATGTCACCTTGGAAAACAGGGTTTCAAGAAGCAAGGTAGGAAATACATACCAAGAGTCTCAAGAATGTTCCATCATTAAATTTCTGGGAATCCAAGTGAGGATATAATTCAAAATGCACTCAAAATTTTAGGGACAAAGGTATTTATCACTGACTTGTTAAAAAAAAAAAATAAAAGACCAGAAACACCTATAATTCTAACAATACGGCAGTTAGTAAGAATATGTCAATTTCTTCTCAAAACTTTGATGCCTACTCACTTGCTTTTTGGCTAAGTATTTAATCAAATGCCACGTAAATGGATGAAATACCGGTGAAAAGAAACAAACACAGAGAATAAAAATGAGATTTTTAAAAACAACTCTAGAGACAGTTGTGGGCAGGACAGCAACAAAAGACTGAGGAATACTGTGAACATCTCAGTGGACTCCATGCTTGCCTGCTTTGTGAATATCGTGTGTCTCTTCAAATAAACCCAAATTGGGACTTATAAATAAAGCATTAGGGGTGGGTGGAGTTCATGAAAGAAAGACATTCCTGCTCAGAGAAGACCCCGTCCTTTCTGAATGGCATGCATTTACAGGTTTTTGAGCTATAAGAAAATGTTTGAAAGATGTGTGACTCGGCATCTGTGACTCTGCTCTCGATGACCAGCTTGGAGGCCCAGAGGGGTTTGGCAAGAGGGCTTTGCTGCGAACAGAGAGCAAGATGATGGATAACGATGACACCAGGTGAGCAAGTTTTCAGGCAGGTGAGCTGTCTTGGAATGGTGGGAGTTTCTGTTCCTTGTGTCAGCGACAATAAGCAGGGGATATTTTTGCATATTTTCTTAAAAAGCAAAGCATTCCTATCGCGCTCTGCCCTAATCAAGTCCAATCCTTTTTCCCCTGAGAAATCAGTTATTTCTGTCTGACAAGTTCCTGTCCACTGGCGAAGGCTGGCTTCAGATTGCTTTGGACTCTGGGGCAGGGAGGAGGGGTTGGGGTCTCAACCTCAGGGCTATCCTGAGGTGGGAGGGTGAGCCTGGTGCCAGCCAACCATTCCTGCCAGCTTCCACCTTCCTCCTGGGCCTCTCCAGGCAAGAGTCAGCCAGGTGAGGGCGGCTGCAAAGGTGCCTGCTGGGTTCTGAGAACTGTGGTGCTATTTTTCTCTCTCCTTCCATGCTCAGACTGCTCAAAAAAAAAAAAGAAAAAAAGCCAGAAGGAGGAGGGTGAAGGTGGGAGAGAGACTTCCAGAAACAGTTACCGAGGGCACCAGTCTCATTGACATCACAGTCACCTCCCCCTAAGTGACAGGGTGGGCCTTGAAGAAGCCAGATGGGGGCACCCATGGGCTCTGGCAGGCATCTTCCCACTCATTGTCACCTCTGACCCTCTAGTGGGGCAAGGACAGAAAGGTCAGAGAGACCCAGGGCCCAGCCTCGCCACGCTGTTGAGGAGCTATGTATCCAGAAGCTGGTTAATTGCCTTGGGCCTCAGTTTCCCCATCTGTGAGATGTGACCCATGACCTCCACCTCATGGAGGCGCCACAAGTGTTCAGTGAGACAAGTGTGTTTGGATCACAAGTGGGGCCCTGGCTGCATGTTAGCCCTCCCCTCCTGCCTGGTTCGGGTTTCTGCTTGCTGTGGCCTCCCCTTTTCAGCCTCTCCTCCATCAGAGCTCAGCCTCACTCTCTCCTCCTCCAGGCAGGCATCTGGCATGCTCACATCTCTGCTCTTCTAGTAGGCTCTGTTTGTCTGGTGTTGCGCACCTGGGTATTGTTATTTACGGTCCCAGGACTTGGCTTTCCCCTTCTGTAAAATGGGCGAGGCAAGAAGAACCCTGGGGGTTTGGGGGTGGGGTTACCATGGGCTTTAAGTAAACGCACATGAAGTCACCCAAAGAGAGCCTGGCAGCCCCAGCTGGTCCCCCGGGCTCGTGCCCTTCACTCGCGTCTATGCCTGCTCCACACTTTGGCTCTAGCTGCCCTCTCTCCTGCCAAGACTGAGCCCTGGGCCAGTCTTCTTCTCCCCAGCGCTGTTCCTACTTCTCTCGTCCAGATTAGACCTCTCTGGAGGCACTCACGGATTAGCTTTGTTAGAAGAAGAATCTCTGCAGACGCCCACTCTTCTCTCTGGAAGAAAGCTCTCCTGGCCCACTCCCTGCAGGCTCCCGGGCAACGCACCTGGGAGGGTAGTGGGAACCAGGTGGCCTTGGCCTTGGCCCACCCCTGGCGTTCTAGCTGAACCAGGATGTTACCACCAGAGAATGAGGGGGTTTCGGAGAGCCATGTATGGGGAACGTGGGTGGCCGTGGCCTCCAGACGCCAGACTGGGGGCTCCCGATGAGCTTCCTAGAGGTGACCTGTCCTCAGTCCTGTGCAGCCAGTGGTCTCCTTGAGTTTGTGAGCGCCTCGAGGGCACAGCCCGCAGCGGAAAAGCCTCCGGAACACCTCGCCAGGCTCAGGTCCCTTCGCTTATTTACTCACCTGACAAACATTCAAGTTCCACTCCGTGCCCAGCGCTGCTCCCGGTGCTGGGACCCCGCAGCAAACAGGACCAGGGAGCTGCTTCCGCGGGTGGAGCACGTGTTCTGACAGGCAAGGACCCGCCCTCTTGCACACATGCCCAGTGCACACGCACATGCCTGCAGAAGCTAAGCCTCTCTGAGCTCACCTTCCCATCCGCCAACCAGCACGCTGGCCAGTGAGGAGCAAAGGCCATGGGGGAGCCTCGGTGGCAGAAGCCCTTGGAGGGCTCTCCACAGGGGAAGGTACCTGCTCAGAGGAGGTCCTGCTGGCTGCTGGGCAGAGGGGGTTGCGAGGCACCTGTGGTGACATCGAAGAGGCTAGGCTGGGTGGGGGGGCGAGGGGTAGGAGCGAAGCAGGACTCAGAGCACGTTTCAGATTCCGTCTTCAACACCAGCACCCTGACATCTGGGTGGGAGGATGGCTTGCTGCGGGGGCATCCTGTATGTCGCGGGTGCTTGGTGGCATCTCTGGTTCTACCTGCTAGGGGGCAGTAGAGGCTTCTAGTTGTGACGACCAAAAATGTCTCTAGAAGGTTCCATGTGCCCCAGGTGGCAAAGGGCCCCCAAGGGTCCCCCGATTGAGCATAAACCCAGCAGCACCTCGCGAGTGAATTTGGTGGGCAGGGGTGGCATGGGATGGGAAGGCCACGACTAGACTAGTTTTTGAGCTTCCACTCTGGGTGGCAAACGACATCCCTGGAAGGACAACTGTCCACCACCTGGTGCTCAGGTTGTTCCCTTGACCTCTGTGGGACTGGGAGGACCAGCCATATTTCATCCCAGCTGGGCCTCTGAGGCTGCCCTCCAGGGTCCTCTTGGGTGGGCACATGCAGGCCCCGCTGGGCGCTGGCTGCTTGGAGGGTGCCGCTGCGTGCATGATGACCTGGTCTGCTCCATTCTGCCTGGCAGCGAAAACACGATAAGCCACACACCGATGGAAGCAGAGGGCTGACAGCCATCGCAGGCCACTCTTCGTCCTTCCCAGCAGCGAGAGGGATAGCTCAACCACCTGTCTATGTAGAGTCAACCAGCCCAGAGTAAAGTTCAGGGCCAGCCCAGGGGCCAGAGACTAGGCTACTGTGGGGACCCTTCGCTTTTCTCCGAAACACCTTCCCTCCGCCTGCGTGGCAGCTGAAAGGCCCTTAACTTCCAGGAGGCTGCAGGGGACCGCAGAGTCTGAGGGAGGGGCACTGGCACTCCACTGGTGGGAGCCAGGCCTGGAGGGAGGAGGCCAGACGGGCGAGTCCAGACACAGAGCACAGCAGGAGGGGCGCTACAGGGCATGGGGGAGGGGGGCGGCAGCGGCAGATAGAGCTGTGGGCACTAGGGGACTGTGTTCCCCAAAGGAGTGAGAGGCGGCAAAGACAAACTCTGCCAAGGCTGATCCTTGGCTTTCAGAAATTGTTTTTGTTGCCGCTGCTGTTTTAATTCTTTGGGGGGCTAAATCCCTCCATAGCGTTGAGTTTTTGAGCACTGGGTATTTTTGAAAGTTCCCATTAGGAAGTCTCCCCCAAGGCAGAATGAGGCTGCTGGCACGAAAAGTGGGACAGTCCTGAAGCTGACTCCACAGGCAGCTATCAGGATGTGTGAAAAACACCTATTTCGGGAGGAAAAATCTCAAGATTTGGTCAGAATTTCTTCTGGGATCTTTTATTCCAGTGCAACGGGACCACTCACTTGGATAGCGTCTTCATTTGTGGCTTGTGTCCCCTGCCCTTGGGGGTGGGGGAAAGAATGTAAGCGTCCCAGGCAGGGCCACTGTGTCCCTAGGGCCTGGGCGACTCCCACCCCCAGCAGGTGCTCAGTGATGGTAGATGAATGAATGAATGAATGAATGAATGAATGACAAGCCACAACTTTATGCCAGTTACTGTTTGCGTGGGTTCTGATTCAAAGCATGAAGTGTTTTAAGAAAAAGAAAATTACTTTAAGTGGAGAGCCGTGCATGATCTGTGGAGGGTGTTCAGTGTCCAGTGTGCCCAGTGAACGGTTGTCGCAGTGCTGGGAAGGGACACAAACGAGGCCAGGCACATGCAGAAACGGGCATTGTCTTTATTCATACACACTTGCTCCCAAACTACAGTTAATGTCTCTAACAAGCATGTCATGCAGATGAGGACTCGAGGGTATACAAATTGAAGAAAGCAATGCAGCAGTTTATACATCCATCTCTCTGCTGTGGAACCAGTGCCACTCGACCGTCGAGCGGTCTCTCACTCTGTCAGCAGGTGGTCACACAGAAGGAAAGACCTTCATCTCTGTGTCTTCCTCCAGACACACTGAGATCTTACACGATGTTTTTCAACTTATGGTTTAACATGGTATGTCCTTCACACACAAAAAACCATGTAGCAAAAGCAGCGATTTCAAATGTTTCTGTATTCAGAAAGACCCTACTAGCAGGGACAGGAGGTTAATTTTTAAAACCTTTAGACTGCCTTCATGAATGATTTTCAATTCTCCACTGAGCCAACCCTTCAAGAAAATAATCACATTCTTCCAGGAGGAATATCAACACAAATCTACAATCACATGATTAGATACTCCTAAAGTTAAGCAGAGGAGACAAAGACAGTTGTTTAATTGGAAAATGCAAGCTGCTTTTGTCTTATTTTAGAAAAAAAGGCTCCGAGAAAGAGGACTTGATTCCTATTTTCTGAGAAGTCGGGTTGTGTCTACTCACATAAGCGGGAAGATGCCAACAGGCATGCTTGCAGGCACCTCTTATTTCTCAGGATATGGAAGTACTTCTGAATTGCCCAGTGGGCAGATCCTCATAGGTATCTCTGAATCTTCACCCAGTGTGAGAGACCTAAGGACCAGAGGGCTCAGGGGACAGGGCTGAACAAGCATCCCCCTCCTCCTGCCAAAAGGGGATCACAGAGCCTCACAGAGGAAGGGGGTCCCAGAGACCCCTGAGAGTGCTATACTAGGACTACATCTGGGTAGTGGACAACAAAGCCATCTTTCCTACAGCTTTAAAGTTTCTAGTACTTCAGCAGTTGTCCCCAGTGTTTATTAAAAACTCACCGAGCATCAGCCTGCCAACAAGTTCCACCTGAACTTGTAGATGTTCTGATGTGGACACCACACCTGACTGGTATGGGGAAATCCTGCAGTGGGGATGCAGGCCAGGGGTGCTCCAGTAGACCCAGACTGAGTTCATAGGCTCCTTGTGATTGGAATCATATGCAGTTGTCAGTAGCTTGATTTTAAAAACTCATTTTTAAAGAATAATTGAGTTATTAAAGTTCTCTATAAAAAGTACAAATGGCCCAGTATATTCAGTGTTCTATCAGAATTAACAAATTAATTTATTCCTTAAGGTTAATAAAAAGTCTTTGGAATTTGTGGACTTTGTGTAGGGTCACTGTAAGGCTGTATGATGGCTGAGTGCACCCTACACAGGTATTAACTGACACATAATCACAGAGATGAGAGGCACAGGGATCACAAACATTCACGCCTTTAGCCTTCCCAAAGATTCCCTGACCTTACGGAACTGACAATGTTGTGGCTGACATCATTTCTAGATGACCGTCTTCATTCATGCCTGACACGGGGAACCTCTGCCAACTTTCTGGGTCTTCTAACAGCAGAATTACATGGCATTCCCGAGATTTACTGTGTCAGCCCAAAGGAGAGAGGACAGGAATGTTGACTGGCCAGCACATTTCAGAAAACAGCAGCTAAGCAGCACGAGGAAACTGATTTTTTAAAAACGCCTTCCAACAGTGTTGGGGACTAAAAGGTTAAAGCAGAAAACTGCCTACCTAGAAAAGCAGACTCCAGATAAGAATAGTATATGTCTTACAATGTACAAAAAAGTATGGGCCAGGGACAAAACTAATATGAAATAATGGAAGCCCGAGTCTTGGAGAAACAAACTACAGAGCACCTGATGATAAGAAAACTGCTGGCTGAGAAAACTCTAGCATACAGCGGCCATGTTGGAGGCAAAGGCCCCATGGATCTTGTTTGACGGACTCTTTTGTTTCTTTAAGAATGCATGTTCATAATTATAATAAAAATTGCTGATTAATAATAAAATCTTTAATTAAATATCATAAATTATACATGATATGTTACAAATTTTATTGGAAAAACTTAAACAGTAAAGATTATTCCTAGGAAACTTTGAAGTTTCGTTTAAGCTTTTAAGTTTCCTTTTCCCAGAAGTTAACTTTAACCTCCTGTTCCTGTAGGCTAATTTTGAAACTCTTTGATAAGTGTACTGAAACTCTCTTAATTATATTGTTTTTGCCTCCAGTGAAACTGGACTTGTAAAACATAGAAAAACAAGTTACACCAAAACTCCCCATCACAGTTTCTGCCTCAAGTCAAGCTGGTCAGCAAGTTACTATGGCAACAGGATTCTTTACATATTAGCCACACACAAGTATATTAGAAAATAGGTTTTAAGTATAATCATAATTTTTAAATATAATCATAGTTGTACTTTTAGTATGTTTCAAGATAGAATAAAAAATAAGTTTAAATAAGTTTATAGTTTCATAATAATAAAAAATTCATACTAATGATGATTAAAATTAAAAAAATTAAATAAAAATAAGTTCACAAGATATAGTATAAGGTTAAGTTTAGCATAGTGCTAAGTTTAATCATTAAGTAAATCATTAAATAAAAAAATTAAGTTTATATGTGATTAGAAAATTTATATAATTCATTGCATGGTTTTATGATTAAAAGTAGTTTAAAAACAATTAACAGTAGGTTAAATTTTAAAAAATATTATAATAGATTGTTTTATAAAATCATACAAAGTTAATAAGAAATATTACATTAAGTAAAAATAAGGATAGCTTATAATAAATTATTCATTATATATTATGGAAAACAGGTTATAAAACTATTGTTAAAATCATACACCTGTTATCTTAATGTAAGCTTTATAAAGCACGTTATACACCACAATATCTTAATTATTACCTTGAACAAAAATCTTTTGTAAAGTACGTTATGCATTGTGAGACTTATAAGCCCCCAGCAGAAGTTTGTCATACTGCTGGAGGTTATAAAAAATGGTATATAAGCTAAAAGGAGTTTAAATAAAATCAAA
>NW_007250089.1:0-5618 GCF_000164805.1 Carlito syrichta
GATAGAGGAAACGTGGAGAACAGATTTTTTATCTTTTCTTAGCAAGAGGCCATGTAGTTTCCTGTATATGCGGATTGCTATTACCCACATTAATGGCTCGAATCCATGATTCTTCTTCAGCCTTTAGCAAGATGCCCTGTAGATTTTCAGGACTGAGGACTCGTATAAACCAGATTCCTTATTTTTAGCAACAGTCGTGCAGTTGCCTGTATATGACTTCTCATGGTCAATGATACTGGCGTCAGAAGCTTGATTCTTGTTTGGATCTTAGGAAGACGCCGTATACTTTTTTGGAGATTTAGAAAACATGTCAACCACATTCATTATTCTTTCTTAGGAAAAGTCAGTGTAGTTGCCTGTATAGGATGATTTCATTTCCCTAGTTTATGCTTCAAAAACCCAAATTCGTGTTTAGCCCTTAGAAGAAACCCTGCAGTTTTATTGGGATGGAGGACACGTGTAAACCAGATTCCTTATTCTCCTTTAGCAATAGACAGTGCAGAGTCCTTTATATGAGGACTCCCATTATCCAGATTCCTACTTCCAAAACCTGAATTGTGGTTATCTTTTAGCAAGACGTTGTGTAGGTTTTTGGGATGGAGGACTCGTGTAAGCAAGATTCCATATTCTTCCGTAGCCACAGGTCTTGTAGTGTTCTTTATATGAGGACTCCCATTACTGAAATTCCTGTTTCATTCTCAACAAGAGCCAATATTTCTGGTGACCTACAATTCCAGTTGCTTGGATATCAAGAGAAAGACTCTGATAATCTTCTGAGGAATTGAACCCCAAGAATCCTGGTCCCTTTTCAAAAGAAGCACTAAAAATGTGTTGACATAGAAGATCAGATTGCTGATTAAACCTTATCAAGAGACTTTGTGGATTTAGGCGATTGAGAACTCCAGGAACCTGATTCCCTTTCTGGTCTCAGCAAGATTCCCTGATTTTTCCTGTCTATGTGGATTCCAAAACTCTGTGTACAAATATACAGATGCCCAGATGTTTCCTAGGGACGTGGAATGCTTGAATCCTGGTTACATTTTAATAATTCGTATTAAATATTTGGCAAGGGCAAAACTCTCGGACCCTCTCCAAATAAAGTACAAACGGAAATTTAAGGATTAATAAATTCATCTTAACACCAAAGTTACATCCAAATACGGCAATACGATACTTTTTTCCGGGAATCTAGCCTTAATTTTCCCAAGGAACTTAAGGGATTTGAACTACCAATACCAGATTGCAACTCTCAAGAGGACCAGAATGTTGCTGGAGTCTGAAATGACTGATTTATAATACTCACAAGTCAAATATCTCCAAAACATGAGACGAGCTCTAAGTCTTGAATCTTGTTTATACCACAGGAAGACACCATGAGAATTTTTCAGATTGTGGACTAGTGTATCCCAGATTCCTTATTCTTCTTTAGCGAGGGGTCGTGTAATATCCTGTATTAGGGGACTCCCTTTCCCCAGATTCCTGTTTGGAAACCCTGATTCTTGTTTTTCCCTAGCAAGATGTCATGTAGATATTGTGATGGAGGAATCATTTAAAAGATGTTTCTTAGTTCTCCTTAGCTAGAGATCATGAGTTTCTGCATATGAGGACTGCTATTACCTATGTTCCAGCTTCTAAATCCTGACTCTTGTTTAGCCCTCAGCAGATGGCCTGTTGATATTTAGGACTGAGGACTGATATAACCCTGATTCTTTTTCTTCCTTGGCAGGGGGTTGCGTATTTTCCTGTTTATTAGAACTCTCATTAGATACATCCGCTTCGAAACTCTGATACTTTTTTGCCCTTTTCAAGATGCTCTGTAGATTTTTGGGATTGAGGACTCGAGTGACTCAGATTCCTTATTCTTTCTTAGCAAAAGGTCATGAAGTTGCCTGTAAATAAAGACTCCATTTCCCAGGTTCATTCTTGAAAACACCATGATTCATGTTTACCCCATAGCAAGATGACCTGAAGTTTTTTTGGGACTGAGGACACGAATAGGGCAGACTCCTTATTCTTACTTAGCAATAGGCATTGAAGTTTCCCGTATGTGAGGACTCCCGTTACCCAGATTCCTAATTCATAAGCCTGATTCGTGGTTACATCTTAGGAAGACAGCCTGTAGTTTTTGGGATTGAGGACTCATATAAGGAAGATTCCTTTTACTTCCTTAGCAATATGACGTACAGTTTCCTGTATATGACGACCTCTATTACTCAGCTTCTTCCTTCATTCTGCAGGATGCCGAGACTGTTCCTGGACACAGACAACTCCATTTTTTTGGATATCAAGAGAAAAACGTTCATAATCTTCTGTGGGAATGGGAACCCAAGATTCCTGGTTCACCTTCACAAGACTTCCCCAAAATGGTTAATCTTCGAAACCCAACATCCCAATTCCTACCTGCCCACGTACAAGAATTTTTTGTACTTTGAGGGCACCTGAAACGAGGAATTTTGTACAAATATACCTTTCTTTTTGGGGAATATGATTATGGTCATAGATGTTCCCAGGAAACAGAAGGATTTGTAGGGTCAGATCCTTGATTACAAAAACAAGAGGACCAGAAAGATCCTGAGGACCTTTAATGACAGATTTAGTGTATCCACGCAGCAACTGGCACTGAAAATGTATGGACCCAGAAGCTCAGATTGCTGATTAAACCTTATCAAAAGGCCTTGTAGATTCCAGAAAATGAGAACTCCCAGAATCGGATTTCCTGTTCGTTCTCAGTAAGATGCCCTGATTTTTCCTGTCGATGTGGATTCCAAAATCAGTACATCAAAAGACAGATGCTCAGAATTTCCCTAGGGACGTGGATTTCCATGATTCCTGGTTACCATTAAAAGTACGTAGTAAACATTTGGCAAGTTCAAAACACTTGTCCCATCTCAAAATAAAAAGAGACATGGAAGGGAAGGATTACTGGGTTCACCTTAAGACCAGAGTTACATCCATATATGGCAAGAAGATTCTTTTTGTCCTGGAATCTGGCTTTAGTTTTTCTGAGGAACCTAACGGATTTGGAGTGCCCAAACCCATTTACAACTTTTAAGAGGACTAGAATGTTAGTGGAGTCCTGAAATGACCGATTCATAATATTTGCATTCCAAATTGCTCTGAAACATTTGGGAGCTCGAAGTTCTGTTTCCTATTTGTCCAATAGCAGACACCCTGGAATTTTTTGAACTGAGGATGCGTTCAACAATGATTCTTTATTCGTACATAGTTGGAGGCCATGTAGTGTCCTGTAAGTGAGGAGTCTCTTTCCCTGTATTCCTGTTTAGAAACCCTGATTCTTGTTTAGCCCTTAATAAGATGCCATGTAGAGTTTTTCATAGAGGAACTGTGGAAAACAGATTTCTTCTTTTTTCTTAGCAAGAGGCCATGTAGTTTCCTGTATATGAGGATTGCTATTAGCCACATTCATGCCTCGAATCCCTGATTCTTCTTTAGCCATCAGCAAGAAGCCCTGTAGATTTGCAGGACTGAGGACTCATATAACCCAGATTCCTTATTTTTAGCCACATCTTGCATTTACCTGTATATGAGAACTCCTGTTCATAGATACTGATATTGAAAGCTTGATACTTGTATAGATCTGAGGAAGACACCGTGTACATTTTTGGGAATTGAGAAAATATGTCACCCACATTCCTTATTCTTTCTAAGGAAAAGTCAGTGCTGTTGCCTGTATATGAGTATTTCATTACCCTAGTTTATGCTTCAAAAACCCAAATTCGTGTTTAGCCCTTAGCAAGAAACCCTCAAAATTTATTGGGATGGAGGACACTTGTAAACCAGATTCCTTATTCTCCTTTAGCAATAGACAGTGCAGTTTCCTGTATATGAGGACTCCCATTATCCTGAATGGTGTATATGAGGACTCCCATTAACCACCTGAATGGTGGTTATCTCTTAGCAAGACGGTCTGTAGGTTTTTGGCATGGAGGACTCGTGTAAGCAAGATTCCTTTTTCTTCCTTAGTAACAGGTGGTGTAGTGTTCTGTATATGAGGACTCCCATTACTAAAATTCCTGCTTCATTCTCAGCAAGACGCCAAGATATTTCCTGGTGACCTCGAATTCCAGTTTCTTGGATATCAAGAGAAAGACTCCCATAAAATTTTTGAGGAATTGGAACCCAAGGTTCCTGGTCTCTTTTCAAAAGACACACTAAAAATGTGGGCGACATAGAAGCCCAGATTGCTGATGAAACCTTATCAAGAGACTTTGTAGATTTAGGCGATTGAGAACTCCAAGAACCAGATTCCCTTTTCGTTCTCAGCAAGATGCCCTGATTTTCCTGTCCATGTGGATTCCAAAACTCTTAATACTAAATGCAGATGCCCATTATTTCCTAGGGACGTGAATTCCATGAATCCGGGTTACATTTTAATAATTCGTACTAAATGTTTGGCAACTGCAAAACCCTCGACCCCCTCCAAATAAAGTACAAACGGAAATTTAAGGATTACCAAGTTCATGTTAAGACCAAAGTTACATCCAAATACGGTAAGATGATACTTTTTTCCAGGAAACTGGACTTAATTTTCCCGAGGAACCTAAGGGACTTGTTCTACCAGATACCCGATTACAACACTCAAGAGGACCAGAATGTTGCTGGAGTCCTGAAATGACTGATTCATAATACTCAATAGCCAAATATCTCCGAAACATGTGACGAGCTCGAAGCCCTGATTCTTATATATACCGCAGAAAGACACCCTGAGAATTTTTCGGATTGTGGACTACTGTGTCACAGATTCCTTATTCTTCCTTAGCGAGGTGCCGTGCAATGTCCTGTATAAGAGGACACCCTTGCCCCAGAATCCTGTTTGGAAAGCCTGATCTCTTGTTTTGCCATTATCAAGATGTCATGTAGATAATCTGATGGAAGAACCATTTAAAACAGGTTTCTTATTTCTCCTTAGGTAGAGATCATGTAGATTCTGTATATGAGGACTGCTGTTACCTATGTTCCAGCTTCTAAACCCTGATTGTTATTTAGCACACAACAGATGGCCTTTTGATTTTCATGACTGACGTATGCTATAACCCTGATTCTTTTTCTTCCCTATCAAGGGGCTGAGTATTTTCCTGTATAATAGGACGCTCATTGGATACATCCTGCTTTGAAACTCTCATTGCTTTTTAACACTTTCTAAGATACTCTGTCGATTTTTGGGATTGAGGACTCGTGTAACCCGGATTCCTTATTCTTTCTTAGCAAAAGGTCATGTAGTTGCCTGTAAATAAGGACTCCATTTTCCAGATTCATGCTCGAAAACACCACGATCCGTGTTTTGCCCATAGCAAGACGACCTGAAGTTTTTTTGGGGTTTGTACACGAGTAACGAAGATTTCTTATTCTTACATAGCAATAGGCAGTGAAGTTTCCTGTATGTGAGGACTCCCATTACCCAGATTCCTACTTCAAAAACCTGGTTCGTGGTTACCTCTTATGAAGACAGCCTGTAGTTTTGGGATTGAGGACTCATATATGGAAGATTCCTTATACTTCCTTAGCAATATGACGTGTAGTTTCCTGTATATGACGACCTCCATTACCCAGTTTCCTGCTTCATTCTGCAATATGCCGGGACTGTTCCTGGAGACTGA
>NW_007250090.1:0-1587 GCF_000164805.1 Carlito syrichta
AGCCTTTTTCCTGCTATTAAAAAATACATATTCATTTTAGGCAATTAAATACATGTCACTTACATTACCTATCCTGAGAGAAAAGTTCAACGTCCAAGTCATTTTTCTTGTGCTGTATCAATATTCTTGCTTTTAAGAAAAATCTGTCTCTTCCATGTCTTCCAGTAGTGCTGTTAATGAAAGAAGTAATGACCCAGAATGTGACTAACAATCTATAATGCATAAGAAAAGTTGTTTAATTCCAACTAAAGCGATCAGTCATACAGTGTGACTGCTCAGCAACATGTGTTTTATTCTCTAGGCTTTGACAGTTCACCAGTGGTTTCTCAGGACAAATATGCAGCTAATACAGTGATCCCTAAGCATATTTGCTTTTGAAAGTTGTGTTGCTTTATTAATAAATATATCCACTGCCCTGTATCATACAGCTTCAGTTTTCTTTTCTGGAAAGGTGCACTATTATGACTCAGAGATAATACCCAAGGATGCCAAAAACATGTATATACATTTTAAGAGAGGTTATCTATATATTGCTTTTCAAAGTAGAGTTGTATTACTATAGCAATGTGTAATTGCAGAAGTCAGAGGTGACTTGTATTCATCTTCTGTTATTGGTTATAGATTGAGTATTACAATTTTAATTCAGTTTTTTCTTTCTTAAAATGTATATACATTTTTCAGCACCCTGTATATGTAAAGTGTGCAAATCATACTGATAATGGTAGCTGTGTTAAAATTTGAGATATCTTAAAACTTGCCCTGAAACTACTACCTTAATGCATAGAGGTAATACTCAGATGATGCTATGGCAGGGATGAGCTCCTCAGAGGCCTGAGACAGTTTCTTGTCTTATTGCATATCAGGTGCTTTTCTGCTTTTTCTGTTAGTGTACACCTGAGCTGTTTTTCATGTGTTTGAGATTCTGAGTCTTAATTTCTGTGAATACCCTTTTATTTACAGGTTAAAAATAGGATAAACAGTGCCATTTTAATTTAAAGTTTTAAAAACATTAATCTCTAGTAATTATGTTTGGTTTAAATGCATAGATTTTATTTCAGATTTAAATTTTTATATGTCTGTATGTTTTGTTTCAGTTATATTTTATACTAATTTGTCATAGGTTGAAAGACTTGAAACCAAAGTTGTTGAACCTTTGAAAGCTTATGGAAGCATTGTAAAAATGAAACGGGTAAGGAAATTTATTTTTTTATCAAATATTAGGCAAAGATTGTGAGGTTTCCAATTGTACTTTTAAGAGACAGTACAAAGTACAAAG
Organism: Carlito syrichta; assembly: GCF_000164805.1. Lineage (NCBI taxonomy): Eukaryota > Metazoa > Chordata > Mammalia > Primates > Tarsiidae > Carlito > Carlito syrichta. The sequence continues at coordinate 1,277 of NW_007250090.1, forward strand.
TCTAGTCATTCTTTTTACATACTCTGAAAGATCACTTTTTAGATTTTTGAGAATAATGAAATATTTTTAAAGAGCTTACTGAGTATACCATTGTACCATTATAAGACTATTATTTTGGAAGCTTTAAAATATTTAATATAGCCAGCCTCGATGGCTCAGCCTGTAATCCCGCGCCTTAGGGAGGCTGAGGTGAGTGGATTGCCTGAGCCCGCAGGTTCGAGACCCGCCTGGGCAGCGAGACCTCATCTCTACAATAAATCAAAAAATCAGCCGGGCGTGTAGCACATGCCTGTAATTCCGGCTACTCGGAA
>NW_007250090.1:1762-8392 GCF_000164805.1 Carlito syrichta
GAGACTCCAACTCAAAAAAAAAAAAAAATTTAATATTTTTAATGATAAAGTAGGCTGGGCTCGATGGCTCAGCCTGTAATCCTGCGCTTTGGGAGGCCAAAGTGAGTGAACTGCCTGAGCCCGCAGGTTCGAGACCCGCCTGGACAACTTGGCGAGACCTCATCTCTACAAAAAATAAATTAAAAAATTAGCCAGGCATGGTAGCACGTGCCTGTAGTTCCAGCTACTTGGAAGGCTGAGGCGAAGGATCACTGGACCCCAGCAGGTCGTGGCTGCAGTGGCCGGGAGCAGCCACTGCACTGCAGTCTGGGCAACTGAGTGAGACTCCAACTCAAAAAAAAAAAAAAAAAATGATGGAAGTATATAAAATTGCTTTATTATATGACTATAAGTTTATGTTTTTGTTTCAAAGCAGGTGATAACATTTAGACTTTTTGAATGTGTAACAAAGTTCTACTTTTAAAACCAACTTTATAGAATTATAATTTCTTATGATAGAAGTCTTCTATTTTAAGTGATTGTTGAGTTTTGACAAATGTATACCAATGTAACCACCACTAAAATCAGAATTATACATATGCACACACATACATATATATGTATTTTGTGGTGATAGTTTTGCATTAAAATTGTGTCATTTTGAGAAAATATTAAACACACATTCTCTCACACAATTAGATACACAATAACTGTGTAGTACTCAGAATTCCTGTGGTAATGGTGGCTAGGTCAAACAACAAATGTCCTTCCATTCTTAATACAGAATATGTGTATTTCTTAAATCAGAAGTTTTTATTCACAAACAATGCCTGTTTGCAGGATGACCTCAAAGCAACATTAAAAGCAAGGAATCAAGAAGCTAAGCAGTTAACTCAGTTAGAAAGAACACGACAGCGAAATCCATCTGATCGACATGTTATTGTATCCTTTGAATTTTGGTCTTTAAAAAAGTGTTTTGTAAGGAATGCAGTACAGAAGTAAATGCACATAAAAATTGTGCATTCTTTTAAATGAGAGGAGAATTTAAATATAACGGTTGAAAAGAAACACATGGGAATCCTCACTATAAAAATTAACTAACTTTAAAGAGGTGAACCTCCTCATATTGTTTTACACAATAGAGTTTGGGAAAAAAAAATCTTAGTCATAAATGCAGTTTTTTGTTTTATTTTTTTGGGTGAGTGTTTCACTGTCACTCAGGACTCAGATGATCCTTCTGCCTCAGCCTCCCGAGCAGCTGTGGATACAGGACACTTGACACCATGCCTGGCTTTTTTTTGGGGGGGTAAAGATAAGGTCTGACTTTGTTGCCTAGGCTGGTCTCAAACTCCTAGGTTCATGCAGTCTTCTACCCCAGACACCCACAAAGTGCTGGGATTACAGGCATGAGTCATAGTACTCCGCCAATGCAGATGTTTTTATACAGTAAATTCAGATTTGTGATTTTTTTTCCTCAAAGGGTGATGACTAAATGTTAATTATAAGTTTAAATACCTATCATTTATCCTAATATATCAGTGCCCTTTCTGCCTTGCTTTTGAGAAAAGGAAAGAGAATTTTTTCATTATAATTCCTTCCATCTTTTAAAAATAAAACAACTACATGAAACCACAATGATGCCACTGATCCTCTGGAAATTTTTTTTTTTTTTGAGTTGGGTTCTCTGTCACCCAGATTGGAGTGCAGTAGCCGCTCCCGGCCACCGCAGGCTCAACCTGCTGGGCTCCAGCGATCCTTCCGCCTCAGCCTTCCGAGTAGCCGGAATTACAGGCGTACGCTACCACGCCCAGCTAATTTTTTTGATTTATTGTAGAGATGAGGTCTCGCCTGCCCAGGCGGGTCTCGAACCCGCGGGCTCCGGCAGTCCACTCACCTCAGCCTCCCAAAGGTGCAGGATTACAAGCTGAGCCACCGAGCCCGGCTGATCCTCTGGAAATTTAAGATTGTGATTGAGTTTCAAGCTGTAGACAATGGGATCTAGATAGGAGTGTCTACTGTAACAAGGTTCTTTTTTTTTTGGAGTTGGAGTCTCACTCTATCGCCCAGACTAGAGTGCAGTGGCCACTCCTGGCCACTGCAGCCTCGACCTACTAGGCTCCGGTGATCTTTCCGCCTCAGCCTTCCAAGTAGCTGGAATTAGGCACGCACTACCACGACCGGCTAATTTTTTATTTATTGTAGAGATGAGGTCTCGCCAAGTTGCCCAGGTGGGGCCTCGAACCCGCGGGCTCAGGCAATCCACTCACCTCAGCCTCCCAAAGGCACAGGATTACAGCCTGAGCCACCGAGCCCGACTGTAACAAGGTTCTTAAACATGACTTTTTAAAATGCCTTTTGTGAAAACTGCCAAACATGTGACTGTTTCTTAAACTGGAATGTGTCTTGTGCATGTCTAAACAAAAGCATATAAGAGTACTTCCCTAATTGCCAGCAATTGGTATAGTCAGAACTGTTTTCCCCTTTCTTTCTTTTTTTTTTTGAATCAAAGTCTCACTGTCACCGACACTGGAGTGCAGTGGCATGCTCATGGCCACCGCAACCTCGACCTGCTAGGCTCAGGCGATCCTTCCACCTCAGCATTCCAAGTAGCTGGAACCACAGGTGTGTGTTACCACACCTGGCTAATTTTTTATTTATTGTAAGATGAGGTATCACCAAGTTGCCCAGGCTACTCTCAAACCCATGGACTCAGGCAATCCTCTCCCCTTGGCCTCCCAAAATGCTGGGATTATAGGCATAAGCCACCACGCCCAGCCTCCCTTTCTTTCTTGTCTGTCTCCCTGCTGCTTTCCTAAGGTTTTTACTGCCCAGCTCAGCCAGAAACCACATAAGCAGTGGCTCTTAAGAGCACCTGGGGTTCCCTCCAACATCTCCATTCCTGAGGGGAGTCCCTTGAGCAGGGATTTGTGTGAGTTGCTTGGTTCTTCTTCCTTGGACCAAAAGTATGTAAGCCCAATTTTGTGATAATGAAAAATGGGCAGTCTTAGGGTTGGGAGTGCCCACTGGAGTTTGGAACAGGAATATCTATATAGTTTTTGAGGCTTAAGATTTGCAAACTGGACATTATAGATGCTGTGTTTTTAAGCAAGTCAGATAAACCAGAGAATGCTGAAAAATTAATGACTGATAACTAGAGATCAAGGCAGAAGCCAGGGAATGTCATCATGATTAGGAATTAAACTAGAGATCAGAATGTTTGTTTTGTTTTATTTTTTTCTGGGGTGTGGGTATAGGAAGTATATGAAGGTAGTAAAATGTAACATCTGAAATGTTGGCAAGATTGAGTCAGGAGTATTGGTATTGACACTCAACACAGAAATGAATCTATTCCTCAAACACAGATTTTTCCGACTTAGGCTCTGCTGTAAACACTGCTGTGCAAGAGAGGTCATCTTAAAGCCTAGATGAAGCAGGTCTGTGAATTCTCACGGGGGAAAGAAATACACATGAAGAGATGATTGCTACAACTAAATCACTTTGCTCAGATTTGTCACTTGTGTATTTTGACAACCTGAGACCAAAAAATAAAGGACAGTCTACATACAAATATATTCAATATAAAGATTAAAATATCCCGTCATGGTATCATAGAATTGCTACCAGGATAGATGCTTAAAATTTCCCTATTTAGAAGAAATATGCTGTCCCTCCGATAACAAGAGGATGCTAAATAAGGGGCTCTGTCTGCTCAGCCCCTAAACTCAGCCCCAGGTGGTTTCTAAACAAGCTTCCTGGAACCATTTGAGAAACACCAACCGGGCTTACCCTTTTATAAATCATTTTCAACTCTCAGCTAATTCCATTTAATATGCTTATATCTTTATTCATGAAGTTTTATTTTAGTAGTTTAATCAAAATTATATCCTATCCAAATTGATTCATTATAAGATTTTGAAGAATGTTCAGTGAAAGGAAGAAATATTAGAAATCTATATTCTCTTTGCTAAAAATAGCTGTAGATTTTGGATGAGAAGCCATGCTAGAGTAAAGGGATTTGAAACTTTGAGAAATGAGTTGTAGTTGCTGGATGGTGATAGAAGGTTAAGACGGGCAGGGCATAGTGGCTCACACCTGTAATCCCAGAACCTTGGGAGGCTGAGGTGGGAGGATCATTTGAGGTCAAAAATTTGAGACCATCCTGGATAATAATTCGAGACCCCCCCCTATCCCTACAAAAAAAACTGCAAGAGTATATAATTAACATATATCTATAATTAATGTATAACCTAATTGCAAGAGTATATTCTATGAGTATGAGTAAATGATTTTATTTTTTAAAATCAATATGATTTTAATTTATTGAAAAACTTGTTATACTTTCTTTGATTTGTATTTTTTTCCTTCATGAAAAATTTCAGTCACAGGTGGGTAATAAAATGGCATGTCAAGAAATGGATCCTTACAGTAAACCTTTTTACTTGTTTCAATTTATACATTTTGTTTCAAGGGCTAAATATCACAATATTATAACATATCACAAAACTTTGATGACAAATGCAAGTTTTTCCCATGATTAATTATTAAATGATGATATATGAGACTTAAGTAAATATAATTCTAGCATAGAAAACAAAACTTTACTAGGAAGAATGTAATTAGAATGTTGGGCCATATCTTTTTTAAAATTCTACTTTAACTATTTAAGAAAAAAATTTTAAATGCTTTTGGGCAACTAGTGTCCTAAAGAAGGAGATGCTTAAGGAGAAATACATGATGAGATTGGAAATGTGCTGCACTTGACAGTACTGTAGCCACCAGCGATAGATGGCTCTTAAGATGCAACTAGAGCAACTTAGGAAACAATTTTAAAGTTTATATTTAATTGTAATTAATTTAAATATAAAGAGCCACATGTAGCTAGTGGCCACAATATTGACTGTACAATACAGAACTAGAGATTATGACTACTATCAGAGTATCTGAAGCAAAGCATTAGACTTACCCTCTGATTTATGACTTACAAGTATATGTGTTTCTTAATACACATTAAATAGAAACAATTTAATCTTGTCAGCTTATAAAGAAAAATCTACAAATTGAAATCAATATGTACAGTGTATTTTCTACTCCATGTGATAGGATGTTACAGAATTTGAAATATCTTATGCATTTGAAGAACTAGTAAAAGTCAACAAGGTAGAAAGACTCTTCAGTTATATACCTGCTAGCCCAAAGTACCTCAATATTATAATTATAAAAGAAGAATAAATCACAGATTTTTAGCTGTGGAAACTGATAGCTGTAGATCTTTCTGCTATGTGCCACTTTCCCTTGTCCTTCACAAAGACTGTCTCATTTAATCCATACAATAGTTCTGTGAGATAAACATTATTGTACTGTACAAATTGAGAAACAACCTGTAATGGGAAAAACTGAAAATACTTGTTACTAAGTCAAAAAGTCCTTTCATTCTAAGGGAGAAATGGCTAAAGGGGAGAGAAACAGAAAAAAAAGGATCTTATGAGAAATAGCACAAACAGTGAAACAGATGGAAGTCGTAGAAAATACAGAAAATGACTTCACAGTCAGTCATCCAAGGGTAATAGAGAAAATGTGTAAAAAGAAAGGGAAGGATTTTTGTTGTTTTGAGAACCTGAATCATGTTACTTAATGACTTAAAGTTTGTTATTTCCATGTGCTTATATAGATCACCTTATTATATGTGGTAAAATGTACTGAACAACTTACAGTTATGTCTAAAAGCCAGTACTTTAATGATGACATTTAAATACTCAACTGAATGTATTCTGATTAGATTTTTTTATATCTTTGTGTGCGAAATACTTCTGTAGGCAGAAACTGAATTACATAGAGCTACAATTGCTGCAACTCGAACAAGTCGTCATTTGGAGGAAACTATTGGCAATTTTGAAAAGCAGAAAATGAAGGATATAAAGGTACTAAAGCTACTGTTAAGGTGTAAAACACGTTTTTTAATCTTATTTGTAAATTTAAACTTAAGAGAAATTTAAATTCCTTTAATTTTTTCAGCTCATAAATGGCCCTTCTAAACAAAAAGACTTGTATCAAAATATATGAAATGTTATTTTCTATGGAAACAATGCTATAAAAAAGGGCCAACATTCCCAACCAGAGGCCAGATATTCAGCTTTTTATCACAAATACTAATAAATCCAGGAGAACTTTCATTTACTATGTTTTTATGTACCAGGTGCTATTTCAGGCACTTAACATAAATTATCCTTCAGTCTTCATAGCAACCCCATGACAATGAGGTGGTATTATTAAGAAATTAACCCAGGCTGGGCGCCGTGGCTCAGCCTGTAATCCCAGCACTTTGGAAGGCGAAGGCAAGAAGATTGCCTGTGTCTGGGGATTCAAGACCAGCCTGGGCAACTTAGTGAAAACTCGTCTCTACAATAAATCACACACAGAAAAATAGCTGGGCATGGTGGCGTACACCTGTAGTTCCAACTACTTGGAAGGCCAAGGCAGAAGGATTGCTTAAGCCCAGCAGGCCAAGGCTACAGTGGCTGTGAACACACCACTACACTCCAGCCTAGGCGATAAGAGTGAGACTCCAGCCAGGCTTAGTGGCTCAGCCTGTAATCCCGCGCTTTGGGAGGCTGAGGTGAGTGGATTGCCTGAGCCCGCGGGTTCGAGACCTGC
>NW_007250090.1:8439-15392 GCF_000164805.1 Carlito syrichta
GGGAGCATGCCACTGCACTCCAGTCTGGGCAACAGAGTGAGACTGCAACTCAAAAAAAAAAGAGAGAGAGATTCCAACTGAAAAAGAAAAAAAAGAAATTAGCACATTAAGCAGAGTCATAAAGTAACCTACCCAAAGTGCTGTAGCCAAAACTATGAGCTATAAAATAAATTGGCTGGGCTTCATGGCTCATCCTGTAATCCCAGCACTTTGGGAGGCCGAGGCGAGTGGATTGACTGAACCTGCAGGTTTGAGACCAGCCCAGGCAACTTGGCAAGACCTCATCACTACGATAAATCAAAAAATCAGCCAGGCGTGGTAGCGTGGGCTGATAGTTCCGGCTACTTGGAAGGCTGAGATGGAAGGATTGCTGGAGCCCAGCAGGTTGACGCTGGGATGGCCGTGAGTATGCCACTGCACTCCAGCCTGGGTAACAGAGTGAGACTCCAACTCAAAAAATTAAAAAATAGGCCAGATTCAGTGGCTCAGCCTGTAACTCCAGCACTTTGGGAGGCTGAGGCAAGTGGATTGCCTGAGCCCACAGGTTCGAGTCCAGCCCGGGCAACTTGGCGAGACCTCATCTCTACAACAAATCAAAAATAAGCGGGGCGTGGTAGCACGCCTGTAGTTCCGGCTGGTTGGAAGGCTGAGGCAGAAGGATCACCGGAGCACAGCAGGTCGACGCCAGGGTAGCCGTAAGCATGCCACTGCACTCCAGCCTGGGCGACAGAGTGAGACTTCAACTCAAATAAGTAAATAAATCAGTTTTTTAAGAACTCTGTTTTCCATTATAAGTCACTGTCATTAATTTTTGTAGCTTAAATTGTCTAATAGCTACATACTGTCAACTGAGTAAAAAGGGTAATAGTAGCCAGCCACATAAATTTGCATCCACAGTGATAGAGTGTCTTAGTCAACAAAATCACAAGAACTGACTAACTTTATTGTTAACATATCAGTAGATTTGAAACTTTCTTTAGGGCAGGGCATGGTGGCTCATGCCTGTAATCCCAGCACTTTGGGAGGCCAAGACAGGAAGATCTCTTGAGGCCAGGAGTTGAATACCAGTGAGACCCTGACTGAAAGAAAGGGAGGGGGAAGAGGGAGGAAGGGAAGGAGGAACTTGGTGAGACCTCATCTCTACAATAAATCAAAAATAAGTGGGGCGTGGTAGCATGCCTGAAGTTCCGGCTGGTTGGAAGAAAGGGAGGAAGGAAAGGAAGGGAGGGAGGGAGGAAGGAAGGAAAGAAAAACTTACTTTAGTTTCTTTAGAATCATTAAATTCAGCAGGTCTTTAGTGTCTTTTTACTCTTTTTTTTTTTTTTTTTTTTTACTTTTTTTTGAGTCTCACTCTGTGGCCGAGGCTGGAGATCAGTGGCATGCTCACAGCCTCAACCGACTGGGATCAGGTGATCCTTCTGCCTCAGCCCTCTAAGTAGCTGGAACTGCAGGCACACACCACCATGCCCAGCTTATTTTTTTATTGATTGTAGAGATGAGGTCTCGCCAAGTTGCCCAGGCTGGTCTTGAACCCCTGGACTCAGTCCTCTCACCTCCACCTCCCAAAATGCTGGGATTATAGGCGAGAGCCACCACGCCCAGCCTTCAGGGTCTTTTTAATAGGCATCTTGGAAAGATTTCAAGGATTGTGTATGATCACCATGTCGATTTTAAAACTCATCTCAGGACATCTTTTTGGCTCACTGCAAATATTCCTGTAAAAGCTTTAAAGAGAAGTTTTCAGTTACTGCTTACAGAAAAATCTTCTTGCTTCCATAAGCTACACTCTTAAAATAAGCACTTTTGCCACTTAATTCTGTAGAATTACTCTCTGAAATTCATGAAACAATATTCATGTGCATCTTTTATTTTCTTTAACTTCCTATCATAGTTTCAAAGAATTTCAGCACCTCTCAATTCAGTCACAGGCTGTGCACCCTACTGTGTTAACAGTAGACGGCATCTTATGGAAGAACATCTTAGGAGGCTGTCCCAAGCCAGACTTCTTTACCAAGCTGGGAGAGTATGGTTAGGGCAGAAAGCTGGACACCTGCTGACATCATCTCTTAAATTGAGGGAGGGAAAGGAGACTGTTAAGATAAGTCATTAGCTGTAACCTGAACATAGGAATGGACCTCATGAGTATGCCCAATTCCACGGCCACCTAAGGGCTTCTTGAATGATGGGGTCTGACCTCTCACCACACCACTCTTCCTCAAGCCTGCAAAGTATCTTTTATACTTGGAAATGCATCTCTGCTCTGATCTTTGGGCTCACTGCTGTGTGCTACCTGTATGATGGCTTCCTCTACAGGTGGTTTTAATTTCCTGAGCATCACCAACTACAAAACTAGGGCAGAGGTGAGAGCAGACTTCCTGGCTGCAATTCCTACTACCTGGGATTTCCTAAAGAAATAGGAAAGGGAGTGAGGGCCTGCACAGTGAAGTGTGCGTGGAAAAGAAAGAGCTTCCAGGCTCTGCTTGTCTGCTGAATCATGGCCCCAAAACAAGGAAGTCTCCTGATAGTCACACAAGGAAAAAACAAGGACAGGCAGGCCGGACATCGTGGCTGTAATCCCAGCACTTTGGGAGGCTGAGGTGAGAGGACTGCCTGAGCCCAGGGGTTTGAGACCAGCCCGGGCAACTTGGTGCGACCTCGTCTCTACAATAAACCACAAAAATTAGCCGGACGTGATGGTATGCGTCTGTAGTTCTGGCTACTTGGAAGACTGAGGCAAAAGGATCGCCTGAGCCCAGCTGGTGGAGGCTGCAGTGGCCGTGAGCATGCCACTGCACTCCAACCTGGGCAACAGAGTGAGACAAAAAAAAAACAAGGACAGGAAGAAGCCTAATTCACAGTGTACAACTCACTGGTTGTTATTCACAGATATGTACAGCCATTACCATCCCATTTTAGAACATTTTCATCACCCCAACCTTGTACGCTTTGGCTTTTACTTCCCCGCCTACCTCACAGCGCTGGGCAACCACCCCTAATCATCCTTATCTCTTTGGATTGAGGTACACTGGACATTTAATATGAATGAAGTCAGGAACTGTGTTGTCTTTGATGACTGGCTTCTTTTATGTATCCTGCATTCAAGACTTACCCATGTTGTAGAATATGTCAACATTTCATTCTTTTTTATGGCCTAATCATATTCCATGATATGGATGTTCCCACATTTTGTTTATCCACTTGTTAGTTGAGACATTTGGTTTGTTTCCACCTTTTGGCTATTATGAATAATACTGATAGAAACATTTCTGTACAAACATTCATTTATCTTGGGTATATATCCAGGAAGGGAATTGTCGATAATTGGTAACTGTGCTTCATCATGTGAGCCAGGCTGTTTTGAGCACAGCATTGTATTTGCACACCAGCAATCTATGAAGGTTCCAATTTCTCTGCATCCTCAACTTGCTATTCATAAGACTTAGTCATTTTAGCCATTCTAAGTGGGTTTGAAGTTGTATCTCTGTAGTTTTGATTTGTATTCCTTTAGGTTACGTATTGACCATTTGTATATATGTCCTTGAAGAAATGGCTATTTAGATCTTGCTCATATTTGAAGAGTTTTTTTTTTTTTTAATTAGTGTTAAGTTTTTATATAGGCTAGATAGAGGTCCCTTTCCAGATAAATAATCTCCAATTATTTTCTCCCATTCTGTGGGTTGTCTTTTCACAAACTTGTTGTGTCCTTTAAAGCACGTGTTTTTAATTTGAATGAAGCCCAATTTATCTTTTATTGCTCATGCTTTGATAACATAGCTAAGAATCCATTGCTTAATCAAAATCATGAAGATTTATCCCTATTATTTTAAGTTTTAGAGTTTTGGCTCTTATATGTCCTTGATTCATTTGAGTTAATTTTTATATAACGTGTAAGCTAAAGGTTAAATGTCATTCTTTTACATGTGACTATCCTGCTGTGGCAACATCATTTGTTGAAGACCATTGGTCTTGGCACCTTTGTTGTAAATCAGTTGGCATGATTTTATTTCTGAACTCTCATTCCCTTTCATTGATCTATGTGTCTGTCTTTATGCCAGTATCACACTAGCTTGGTTAACCTTGCTTTGTGACAAGTTTTAAATCAGGACACACGAGTCTACCTACTTTGTTCCGTCTTTTAAAATTAAGATTGAAGCCGGGCTCGGTGGCTCAGCCTGTAATCCCGCGCCTTTGGGAGGCTGAGGTGAGTGGATTGCCTGAGCCTGCGGGTTCGAGACCCGCCTGGGCAGCGAGACCTCATCTCTACAATAAATCAAAAAATCAGCTGGGCGTGGTAGCGCGCGCCTGTAATTCCAGCTACTTGGAAGGCTGAGGCGGAAGGATCGCCAGAGCCCAGCAAGTTGAGGCTGCGGTGGTCGGGAGCGGCCACTGCATTCCAGTCTGGGCGACAGAGTGAGACTCCAACTCAAAAAAAAAAAAAAAAAATTAAGATTGATTTGGCTATGCTGTATCTATTGCAATTCCATATAAATTTTAGAATAGGCTGTGAATTTCTACCAAGAAGGCATCTGGGATTCTGATAGGAATTGAGTCACATGTGTAGAACAGTTTGAGGAGTGTTGACAGTGTTGCACAGTATTGGAAGTCAAATTCAACCAACCTATGAATATGGGATTTTCTCCATTTATTTAAATTTTCCTTAATTTCTTTAAACATTTGTAGTTTTCAGAGTATAAATTCTGTACTTTTTCTGAGGACAGGGAGACACCTCTTATCAACAAGGGTGCCTGAACGGAACATATTTGTATACCTAACGCTTAACTATATCCCACAGTATCATTTTTTAAAAATTGATTAAAATATAAATAAATAAATAAATTCTGTACTTCTGTTAAATTTTTCCTGAGTATTTGACACTTCCTGTTGCTATCATGAATGGAATTTTCCTAATTTCATTTTCAGATTGCTCATTGCAAATGTATAGAAATACAGTTGATTTAAGTGGGTTTCGTAGGATTTCATACATAAAAAGGCATGTCTTCTGCAACAACCTATACTTTTAATGTGAATTCCTATAGGTTTAGTAGGCTCCCAGAAATATGACCACCAGATATCAATAACAGAGTCTGTGGGCTCTGAACCTTTCATTCTGCACATCTTTCTCACCATTGGCAGATTGGTTCTTTTCCAAGTTTGGCTACATTTGAGAGCTTTTAAAATAAAGAGGGATGCAGAAATCTCATGGTAACAACAGCCTCAAAGATCAGTCAGAAAGGGTTCTTCATTCAAAAAGCATACACTCATAATTTTAATACCTATTTTTAAAATTTCTGTCCACAAAGGTTGAACCAGTTTACACTCTCACTGAACCTTGCATGCACAGGTACAAGGAATATTAGTATTTTTAATAACAGCCAGTGATAGGTAATAAAAAAATCAGTATCTCATTTGTATCATTACTGCTGAACATCTTTTCATATATTTAATAATATATTTCTTTTAAAAATTATATTTTTCCTTAATCTCTATTTCTGTTGGATGTTGGCATTTCTTATTAATTTGAAAAAAATCTTTTATGTTGAGAAAATTAGTCCTTCATATTAAACAGAAAATTAGTTGCAAATATGTTTTCTTGTTTTATGGTTTATGGTGTTTTAGCACCTTGAACTTTTCTGTTTGTTGCTAAATATATTAGTCTTCTTTTTGGATTTTGTCCTGGTAAGGAGCTTAGAAAGGTTTTCATACCCTAAGTTATAGAAACTTGCTTGTTTTCTTCTAGTTTTTTTATGATTTATAAGTATTTGAATATTTTCTCTTGCAGTTGTGGTTTACACATGATACAGGATAGATATGCAAATGTATTATTTTCAAATGGATAGAAAGTTCTTCTGACATACTTTTTTGATTATCCTATACTCTGGAGTGCTGCCATTTTCCCTTGATTTTCCAAAATGTTGACAAGATCTTTATAACTTTGTTAAGTATCTCCATGCTAATCAAACCAGATGGAGGCTTTAATATTAGTGGCTAAGCATTAGCCTGGCATGGTAGCACGGCACCTGTAATTCCAGCTACTTGGAAGGCTGAGGTGGAAGGATCGCCAGAGCCCAGCAGGTCGAGCCTGCAGTGGCTGGGAGCGGCCACTGCACTCCAGTCTGGGTGACAGAGTGAGACTCCAACTCAACAACAACAAAAAAAAATTAGTGACTAAGGAACATTTTCCAATTTTTTTTTTTTGAGTCGGAGTCTTACTCTGTCACCTCTGCTGGAGTGCAGTGGCACACTCACGGCCACCACAGCCTCAACCTGCTGGGCTCAGGTGATCCTTCCGCCTCAGCCTTCCAAATAGCTGGAGCCACAGGTGTACACTGCCATGCCTGGCCAATTTTTTTGATTTATTGTAGAGACGAGGTCTCACCATGTTGCCCAGGCTGGTCTTGAGGTGGCAGTCCTCTCGCCTCCTCCTCCCAAAGTGCTGGGATTACAAGTATGAGCCACTGCACCTTGCCAACATTTTCCAATTTAACTAGTTTACATTGTCATTATTCTTGTTGCTGTTGCTGTTGAGGCAGGGGTCTCACTATATTGCCCAGGTTGATCTAGAACCTCAAGGAATCCTGCCTCAGCCTCCCAAGTAGTTGGGATTATAGGCATGTTCTAGAGTATTCAAAATAGGTGTTTTCAGCTTGTCATTGACTCCTAGTTCTGTTTTCCCTCTAGAAGGTTCTGCACTCAAGGACACGTGACTCCTTTCTGGTTAGCATTGAAGCGAGAGTGACTACTAAGAGATTGGGTCCCAGCCCTTGTCAGAAGCTATTCCTTCTCTTAAGTCATTCCTGGGTATCTAGTGATTCTTTTTTTTTTTTTTTTTTTGAGTTGGAGTCTCACTCTGTCACCCAGACTGGAATGCAGTGGCCGCTCTTGGCCACCGCAGCCTCGACCTGCTGGGCTCCGGCGATCCTTCCGCCTCAGCCTTCCAGGTAGCCGGAATTACA
>NW_007250090.1:15459-16412 GCF_000164805.1 Carlito syrichta
TCCAGGCGGGTCTCGAACCCGCGGGCTCAGGCAATCCACTCACCTCAGCCTCCCAAAGGCATAGGATTACAGGCTGAGCCACTGAGCTTCTAGTGATTCTTAATATGAAATCTAAATTGTATTTTGACATAATGCCGTTTATTATAATAATCATTTACTAGTCCAGTATACCAAAGCCCTATATGAAGTGACAGTAAGGGTTACTGTCGGTCATAGCTAAAAGTTTCTTATTGCAGACCTCAGTATTCTCAGTTTGACTAACATGTACTTGGAGCCCAAAAGGGTTACTTTCAACTTCAGATCTGTTTCCACTGAGTAACAATCAGAAGCCTGTTAATACTCCCTTAAATATTTTTCTAACCCTTCAGAAAGAACTGGAGATGGAGAAAACAATCACAGGACACTGATGGGTATTTAGATAGCTGTCTTCCAAAATACATGACCATTCCTTTCTGGGTGGTTATTTCAGGAGAGCAGGGATGAAGGGAAATGTGTATCTGACTATTGCCTTTTAACCTAACGCATGCTTGAATATTTTCTACCTTGTTCTTATTCAGCCCAGTTCTCTACAAATTAATTCTTAATTTTATTTTGGGAAAAGATACTTAACAATAAGATCATATTTATTGAAGACTTGCCTTGTTTATATTCTTCCCCCCTGCCAATTACTTCGCCTGCTACTTAGTCCAACACGCACATCTTCATTCCTTCTCTTTGTTCATGATCCTCTGTGTCATAGTTTTCTTCATGCTCATAGAGTTTATCTGCAGTTTATTTGGGAAGAAAATAATTAACCAGGCTCAGTGGCTCAGCCTGTAATCCCGCGCCTTGGGGAGGCTGAGGTGAGTGGATTGCCTGAGCCCGAGGGTTCGAGACCCACCTGGGCAACTTGGCGAGACCTCATCTCTACAATAAATCAAAAAAAATTAGCAGGGCATGGTAGTGCATGCCTG
>NW_007250090.1:16432-16838 GCF_000164805.1 Carlito syrichta
ACTCCAGTCTGGGCGACAGAGTGAGACTCCAACTCAAAAAAAAGAAAGAAAGAAAGAAAATAATTGATTCCAGCACACTTCAGAGGGCAAAAGCAATAACCTTAGATGAGCTATAACCTATAGCTCTTAGTGGGCAGGACCTACAACCTTACAACCAGATCCATATCTCAACAGTACAGCTGTGAGCAACACTGGAGAAGTCAATATATATCAACTAGAAACCTCTATGCAAATAGATGGTATGATTGTCAGTGGTGGGAATGTCATTGTTATTACCAAGTAATTCTTTCATGTTTACCGAATGCAAGTAGCCTGTACTCTGGAATATAATTACTGTTTAAAACATATTCTTTTTTTTTTTTTTGAGTTGGAGTCTCACTCTGTCGCCCAGACCGGAGTGCAGCGG
>NW_007250090.1:17235-39232 GCF_000164805.1 Carlito syrichta
GCTGAGGCGGAAGGATCGCCGGAGCCCAGCAGGTCGAGACTGCGGTGGCCGGGAGCGGCCACTGCATTCCAGTCTGGGTGACAGAGTGAGACTCCAACTCAAAAACAAACAAACATATTCTGTTGTTTAAACATCAGTTGGAATTCCTAAAATGCCATCTTCAGAACTGAACTACTCTAATAATTCATAGGCATGTGGAATCAGAGTACACATTTTAGTCAGATTTTTTTTATTACAAGTGTCAATGACTAGAGATATAAAGAGGAAACTAACTAAAATAAAAAATAGGAGGAAAGTGAATAGTAGCATAGGAAATACTCTGTATAATTTGGAAATTTTACTACAAAAGGTCTTCACAACTGATTTTTCTTCCCCTCCCCCAGTTCTTTTTTTGTACTCCATTTACCCTGGAGAAAAGGATACTGCTTGTTTCATTAAGTGCCAAGACTGTAGTGAGAACTAAATGTACTAAATGCATAAACCAATTTAAATGACTGTTTACATTCAAGTCTTTGTTTTTTAGGCTATATTTTCAGAATTCATCACAATTGAAATGACATTTCACTGCAAAGCCTTAGAGCTCTACACTGCTGCCTACCAAAATATACAAAAGATTGATGAGGATGAAGATCTAGAGGTAGGACTTTGTCTATGCTCAGTTCTTCTAGCAATGTGGAAATGTTTGTTTGTTTTTGTTTTTTAGGGTTGTTTTGAGTTGGAGTCTCACTCTGTTGCCCAGGCTAGAGTGCCATGGCACGCTCACGACCACCGCAGCCTTGACCTGCTGGGCTCAGGTGATCCTTCTGCCTCAACCTCCCAAGTAGCTGGAACTATAGGCACACACTACCACACCTAGCTCATTTTTTGGTTTATTGTAGAGACAAAGTCTCACCAAGTTGCCCAGGCTGATCTCGAACCCCTGAGCTCAGGCAATCCTCTCGCCTTGGCTTCCCAAAGTAATGGGATTATATGCTGAAGCCACCACTCACGGCCTGTGGAAATGTTTAAAAGAGAGCATTCATTTGTATGGGCAACAGTACTTTAAGATAGAATATTACAGTGGGTATTGTGTGCATTTCCAAATAGCTGAACTTTTAAGATTTTCCATTTATCTGTTCTTAACTTTCAAATTAACCATAGAAAAAGGTCCAAGAGTTAATTTATTATAGCTAGTAAAATATAATTTACATAAAGCCATTTCATGAAATAGTGTATCATTTTAACTGGTGGTATAAGCCCACGGAAACAAGCTAAAAATAACCGACATTTGTTGATTTACACAGTTATGCAATGCAGAGTGTCCAAAGATTTACATGCATTTTCTCATTCAAACCTCACAAAATCTTATAAGGTAGGTGCTGTTATAACTCATTGTACAACTACAGAAACAGGCTTAGAAGCTTTTACTTATTTGTCTGTGGCCACTCAGCTAATAACTAGCAGAATCAGGATTCCAGCTAACTTTGTGTGACTTAATCACTAAGCTGTGAAATAAATGTAGGCTGATATAGACTTGCTTTATGCTGATAGCAGTTTTAGTTAAATGTAAAAATTCTGACTGGCCAACTAACATGACAGCAATGAAGCATCAAAGCCTAGTCTTCAACAGGCACATCTGAAGAATAAATGTCCTACCCTCTTATCTCTCAAAAGAAAAAAAGGCACTAGTATTTTTGCTGAAATAAATAAAATATCGAAGGCACATTTTCCCCAAATTATCTCTAATATAGAAGTGAAAAAGGCCATGTATGCTCAAGATACAACCAGAATTATATATTAATAAATTATAGAATTTGAGAGTCCTCTCACATTTGAGTTCTGAAAACTTCCCCCCATTTTTTGTTTAACTTCCAATAAAAAGTTCCTTCTCGTCTCATTACTCCACTAGTTTCAGGAGACTTAATTCCTTTTGTGTCCTGTGGTTCTCTGATATTTAAGGGAATGTATAGACATCCCCAATCTTGAGTCTCCTTAATTTCTCACAACATGGGGGTGAAGTTCAATTTGACATCATTCACTTAGCAAAAGTAAATTTCATTAATATCATCTTTTTGCAGGTTAATATCATAAGCTGGGATTTGCATAAATAAAACAGGGCTCCTTGCTCTATGAACTTATGACTACTTATGGAGACAGATATGGAATCAATTACGAAACAATGAGATGAAAGCTACACTTGAGGGTATGAATAGGAGAAGCCTCTGCCTAAGAGAATAGGGAAAAGCAGAAGAAAGATGGCACCTGACGTAGCTCTTGGAAGAATCAGTAAGTTTGCTGGGATTCCATACTGGAATTCAATGCTGGGAGCCAGCATTGCAGAGGCACATTATAACATAGTCGACATCTGTCAAGGACCAAAACCTTTTTGAATAGAGAATTAATATTCTTTGGTCTTATTTTATTAAAACAAAAGTACCTTAGATGAGAAATTTAGGGAGAATTCCCACACTTATAGCTTTGTCTGCTAGGTAAAGGTAATGTAATTGTAAAAGTGTAAAATTATTAAAGTCCTTATAAAAGTGAATGTAGGGCTGCACTGTCCAATAGAGTAGCTACTAGGCATATGTCACTCTTTAAAGTTTTTGTTTTGTTTTTTCATTTTGCTGTTTAAAGTTAATTAAAATAAAAATACAGTTCCTCAATCAAATGAACCACATATCAACTGCTTAGTATCCACATGTGGGTACCAGCAGCTACCTTTTTGAACAGAAGAGCAAACATTTTCATCATCTCTGAAAGTTCTATTGGATAGTGTTGGACTGGAGCAGAAGGTAGTTGGGAGCATGAATATGGAGTATACAGACAATTAATCCAGGAGTACCCATTAAATGATTTAGATGAGATCTTTTAGATAAACAATTTTAAAAGTAGCCTAAGGGAAATCCTTTAAAAATATTTAAGGTATTTATTATTTTATAAAAGTATTTAAGGTAGGCTCACACCTATAATCCCAGCACTTTGGAGGCTGAGGCTAGAGGATTGTCTGAGCCCAGGGGTTCGAGACCAGCCTGGGCAACTTGGTGAGACCTCATCTCTATACTAAATGAAAATGTTAGCCGGGCATGGTGGCACATGCCTGTTGTTCCGCTACTTGGAAGACAGGCAGATGGATCGCCTGAGCCCAGAACATCAAAGCTGCGGTGGCTGTGAGCGTGCCACTGCACTCCAGTCTGGGTGACAGACTAAGACTCAAACTCAAAAACATAAAAATGTAAGGTTTTAAGTGGCAGAAAAGGAGATGTCAAGAACTAGGGTAGCTACCACAGTGAAAGAGTTTAGTGATGCCATGACAAGAAGGTTCAGAATGAGGTCAGTGAGGATGAAGATGAAAAAGACAACCTTAGTGATTTTGGCAACAGCAATTTTAGTGGAAAGTGAAAGCCCAATTGTAGTTTGTTGAAAAATAAATGGAGATAAAGTAGAATGTTTGATACTTTTTAAGAAAAAAACTTATACCTTGGGAAAATTTAAAAAACTAAGCTTGGACTTGTTTTCTAGGAGAGGCAACCTGTGGAAAACAAAAACTTTTGTTTGTTGGTTTGAAGTTTGTGATAAAGGAAAAATGCAGGCTGGAAGATATCACAATATTTACTTTAAAAAAAAAAAAAAAGGTAGCAGCCCGGTTCAGTAGCTCACACCTGTAATCCCAGCACTTTGGGAGGCAGAGGCAAGAGGATTGCCTGAGCCCAGGGGTTTAAAACCGGCCTGGGCAACTTTGCAAGAAGTCTTCTCTACAATAAATCAAAAAATTAGATGGGCATGGTAGTGTGCATCTGTAGTTCCAGCTACTTGGAAGACTGAGACAAAAGGATTGCCTGAGCCTAGCAGGTCAAGGCTGCAGTGGCCGTGAGTGTGCCACTGCACTCCAGCCTGGATGACAGAGTGAGACTCCAGCACACAAACACACATACACAAAACTGGGGTGTAGAGTTTGAAGGAAAAAAGAGGGAAATCGAAGACATTCACAGCTGAAACACTTACCTATTAGTCTGTTAAAGGAATGGAAAAGAGGAAAAGGAGATAAGAAGGCTTCAGAGTGATAAGATTTGGAAGTGGTACCTTAAGGAAAGACAACTCACAAGTCATGACACTCCAGATCTTAGTAAGCTTGGAATCCATAAACTACAGTGGCTCCAAGTTACTCTTCATGGGATTTTCCATAGGAGTACTCCAGTGCAGTTAAATCAATAAGAGTTGAGGATGTGCGGAACAGAAAGAATCAAGATTATGATTTGGAGGTACAGCCTCCCTAGTAGCGTGCATAGTCTCAGAGAGTTGGAATTTTTAATTTCCCTGGTAAAAGCACTTAAGTAATTGTTTCATGACTAATTACTGTTGACATCCCTCATCACCCTCATGGTTCAAATGAGATTTTATTGCTTTTCTCCTTCTAGCTTAGACTATGTTTGCATTGCTTTGTTTTTTCTTCTAAAATTACAAGAACCATTTTTTCCCATTTGGGGGGAAACAGCTGTACAAAAATCTTAACTAATAGAAATTGTAATTTGACTTTCTAGATATTTATTGCTTAGTATCTACTTTACAATGTTGTTTTATCATTTCAATAGGTCTTTCGAAATTCTCTGTATGCACCAGATTATTCATCTCGTTTAGATATTGTAAGAGCAAATTCAAAGTCACCTATTCAGAGATCACTGTCAGCTAAGAGTATATCTGGAACAGGACAGGTGAGCTAGAAACCATAGTTTAAAGGAATCTGAGCTGCTGCTTTTGGAATTGTTCAGTACTAAAAATATTTTTCTTGACCTGTATGACCTCTTATAACTTACTGAGCCTATTTCCTGTTCTGTAAATGATTTGTGATCTGGTATAATATAAAGAGCATTGAATCTGAAGTCAAATGCTTAAGTTTAAATCTCACTATCAAGACTAGGTGGATCTTTTCAGAAATTTTACCTAAAAAGGGTTTTTGCTGAACATTATTGGCAAAATAATTTCATTTTGTCTATATCCAGAAAGCCCGACTACTCAGAATCTAGAGCAGGGGTTGACAACCATTTTCTGTAAGGGGCATTTACATTGTATATCTCTCTCCCTAGCC
This sequence comes from Carlito syrichta, assembly GCF_000164805.1. NCBI lineage: Eukaryota > Metazoa > Chordata > Mammalia > Primates > Tarsiidae > Carlito > Carlito syrichta. The sequence continues at coordinate 22,298 of NW_007250090.1, forward strand.
AAATTTTATTTTTATTATTTCACCATTAAGTGCCTTGCACATAAATTCCACAACTTATTGTTATACTACAAAGTGTTGACTATTTAAAACTAATAATGTGGCTGGGGGTGGTGGCTCATGCCTATAATTCCAGCACTTTGCGAGGCCGAGGTGAGAGGATTGCCCGAGCCCACGGGTTTGAGACCAGCCTGGGCAACTTGGTGAGACCTCATCTCTACAATAAATCAAAAAGTAGCCGGGTGTGGTGGTGCATGCCTGTAGCTCCAGCTACTTGGAAGGCTGAGATGGAAGGATCACCTGAGCCCAGCAGGTTGAGGCTGCGGTGGCCAGGAGCGTGCCACTGCCCTCCAGCCTGGGCGAGAGTGAGATTCCGACTCAAAACAAAAAACAAAAAAAAACCCTAATAATGTTACCTAACTTAGCTAACATTTGTATAGCACTTGAGAATACATTATCCCAGGAAACGTTTCTCAACCTCAGACTATTGACTTTGGGTCAGAAAATCAGATGGAAGGAGGTATGACAGAGAAGGGGAGGGAGTACTGTCCTGCGTATTGTGAAGAGATTGAGCAGCATCCCTAGCCTCTACCCACAAGATGCCATGAGCACATACAACACACACTCTCAGTTGTGATAAGCAGCCATATCACAAGACATTGCCAAATGTCCCTGAGAAGTTTTAAGCAAGATGCCCCAAGTGGCAACAGTCAGGACTTCAAGCTAGTCAGGTTCTCAACTCATTCCACTTAAATCACACTAATTTTATATCAGTATTTCTTTCCCACTACCTAGCTAAAATAGCTTATTATTTTTGCCATCCACTGGAAGATTCTCAATCAGATACTGTTTTTGTGACCCATAAATTGTTTAACTTATTTTTAACATGCATAATATACTAAGGCTAAACCTTTCTCTTAAGGTATGGTATGTTGTTGAAGTACTGGTGGCCATCCAACTGAAATCAAATGGCTAATTTCACATTGTTATGTAAAAAGTATATGATAAGTGAAAAAAACTTTGACTTCAGACCTTAAAATATAAGTCATAGCAAGTTTTCATTACTAAAACTTATAACACACGAACATTTTTCTGAAATATTTGTTGTGTGCCCTTTCCTGTAAGGACATACAAAAAGACACCAAGCATGTAAAATATTGTTTAAGTTAGTATTTTTTATTTTTTTTAATGTGTTAACTTTTGACAGGTATCCACCTGTCGAATAAGAAAGGATCAAGTAGAAGATGATGAAGATGAAGAGTCAGTCTTTACAGAAGAAGAAAATTAATTTTTTTAAGTAAACTTTACATTTTCATTTTTACCTTACATGACTAGAAATCCAGGATTACTAAATTGTAAAACTTTATACTCACTTGATATGTGATACCAGAAAACAAAATCCTATTAGAATTGGAAAAATAATTAAAGGAAATTTATGCTAACCAAAAATGAAAGTTTTAAAAAATGTTTGCCAAGAACTTCATATTAGTGCACCACACCTAGCTGAAGTTGCAATAGTAGGTACATGACAAAAAACAAAAGATCTAGCATTCCACTTAGCTTCTTTTAGGTTAAGACTCCATGCTTTCATCACCAGAAAAGGGTCCTTTGTGCTCATTCTGATTACATAAAAATTCTGTTCCATGAAGCCTTAAGTAAAAAGATTTTTCTTTTACTTTTAACAAAACCTTATGTTTCATCATTTAATATGTCAATTTACTTTTCAACAAGAGTCTAGTAAAACAGAGGAAAGATAATGGAACACTTAGTTATCTATCAGTGTTTTACAAATATACATAAAGCCTAAATTTTAGCCTAAATTTTTTTTTTTAAAAAAAAGCCACAATCAACCTGATTCTGGTTTTAAAACAAATAAAGTATTCTTCATGGACTGCAACTTTTGGAAAGCAAGTAATTTTGTAGAATGCTGCCTCATCATGGGACACCATAAATCATTAAACAGTCTATAAAAATTTTAGCAAGGTAGCCAGGCATAGTGGCTTACACCTATAATTCAAGCACTTTGGGAGGTCAAGGCAGAAGAATCACTTAAGCCCAGGAATTTGGAACCAGCATGAGCAACATAGCAAGACTTTTGTCTCTTAAAAAGAAAAAAAAGTACCATGTAACCAGATAGCTACCATATAGTTTAAATGTAAAACAGTCAAAGCCTTTTGGTGTATATGATTTTTGTTTCTTTTGGTGAGGAATTATATTTTTACTTCATAGATCCCACTCAGGCATATAAAAATTATGGAATTCATAAAATCATTTGGGATAATCAGAAAAAGCAATTATTCACCAAAGAAAAGACTGTCTAGAGAACTTTTTTTTGACTTTGTTTTTCATAATTCTATGAATAACAAAGGACTGCTTCCTAAGAACAGTCCTAAGTGATAAAATTACTTCAGTATTTCTTATATTAAACATTCAAAACATTTTACAACCCTAAATAAATTTATATTATAAAACTGAGGATATCATTGGACTTTTACCACTTCCTCAGTCAGTATTTAAGTATGGAGGTGTAGCTGGGTAGAATACAGGGTTATTGTATTTCTCTGGCTGCTTACTAAAAAGAAACATCTCTTGAGCATCATCTGCCTTATCTGTGAAATTAAAACAGTATATAAAGCAGTCAACAATTCTGGAAAAATACATGCTCTGACTACCTCAAAAAAATATTCTAAGGTTGGGCATGGTGGCTCACGCCTATAATCCCAGCACTTTGGAAGGCCGAGGTAAGAGGATTGCCTGAGCCCATGAGTTCGAGACCAACCTGGGCAACTTGGTAAGACCTCATCTCTATAATAAATCAAAAAAGTTATCTGGGCGATGTGGCACATGCCTGTAGTTCCAGCTGCTTGGACGGTTGAAGTGGAAGGATTGCCTGAGCCCAGTAGGTCTAGACTGCAGTGGCCGTGAGCGTGCCACTGCACTCCAGCCTGGGCAACAGAGTGAGACTCAAAAAAGAAAAAAATTCTAAAAAAACTGTCATCAATGTACTTGTTCTTTAATTTCTCTTTCTCTTCTTTCTTCATTGTTAAAAAAAAAACTTTGGGGCATTGGAAGGATTCATCCACACATAGTTTTTCCTAGTACATGTTATGAGTAGTCAGCACCAAAATATTTCCTATCAGAGTCAATCACTTGTAGCATCCAGCCCTGGGTGCACTATCTTCAGCAGACCCACACGTCCCATTCCAGGGCCATCCTCACAGCTTTGGGAGGCCTCTCTTCCTCCCCCAGAGACACCCACTTTACCAACCCAACCTGGTCACAACCCATTACTTCAAGGCTTGTTCTCTCCTGACTGTGGCTTGCTTGCTCTCTACTCATGACTCAGTGGCTGATTCTTCCAGAAATTACCTTTCCAGAACGCATTGAGCCTGAGTGGAAAAGAAAAGGGCTTTAGAGAATGTCACTCGACTTGAGTTCTAGCTCTACATCCCGTGGCTTTGTGACTTTAGGCAACTGACTTAACCTCTCTGAGACTAGTCTTCAAGGATGTAAAACAGAATAATCATTTCTTCTTTATAAGTAAATAGAATGTTCAAATGATAACTGTGAAGTGACTTATACAGAGGCTGGCCTATAGTAAGTACTTGATCAATGAAAAAAATGACAGCTATCATAATAGCAATTATTAATTATCTTTCAAGTTGAAAAATGATCAACAAATATAAACATGTGAAGAGTTCATATCAGGTTGACACTAATGCTATCTGGGAGCATTTTTGGCCTGAGGCAGTTACAGTTCTTTTAAATAATACACAGGCGGGGGCAGTGGGTCATACATATAATCCTAACACTTTGGGAAGTCGAGGTGGGAGGACTGTTTTGAGACCAGCCTAGGCAACATAGTGACCTTGTCTCTACAAAAAAATCAAAAAGTAGCCAGGTAGTGATGCATGCCTGTAGTCCCACCTACTAGAGAAGCTGATGTGAAAGGATAGTCTGAGCTCAGGAGATCGAAGCTGCAATGAGACTCTAACTCAAAAAATATATACATAAATACCACACAGACCTTCACCTGCCATTTTCTTGTGCTAAGATTAGGCTGGATTTTCTCCCCTAAATATCAAGAAAAAGTGTTTTGTACTCATAAAGTCCTAAAAAAAACACTGCTTATGAATTGGAGTGACAAAATTGAGATGAAAAAACATTTAGAGAAAAGGGTATAAAAACTAGAAGAGATTCATAAACCGAAAAACGGAGTTATTTAGTCAACCAAGTTCACTTCAGATCAACAAACCTTTATAAAGTACCTACTGTCTGCCAGACAGGAAGAATGCAGAAGTGGTTAAAACATACTTCCTGCCACTAAAGAATTTATATACCAGTGAGGGAACACACTTCCAAATTCATACACAATGATGAGTGACCTGATGGAGGTGAACAAGGGACCTTGTGGGAGCATAGAAAAGAAGACTTTGCCTAACCTGTGGTCAAGGAAAGACTTTCTGAAAAAGATGACACCTGAACTGTCTTGAAAAAAATAAATCCAGATTACCATGCATAGAAAGGTGGAAGGACAACTGCAGGAAAATGACCTGCCTGGAGAGAGGCATGAAAAGGTATGGTGTATTTAGAGATGCATCCAGCAATAAAGCGTTCTTAGAACATCAATCATGTGGGGAGATTGGCAGGAAGTAGGGCCAAGGGTGTGAGCAGAAGGCGGAACATAGAACGCCTTGTCTGAGATGCTGAGAAGCTTGGCTTTTTTCTCCTTGTGGTAGAAGCACATGGAAGGGAACTAACATAGATAAATTTGGTTTATCATTCTGACTATGGTGTAATGATAGTCTCGGGTTGGACTTGGGGGAAGGAGCACAAGAATGGAAGCAGTAATATAAGTTAGGATGGTCCTGCAGAAATCCAAGAGAGAGAGCAGGGTCTCAACTGGGTCATGAGAGAAAAGAACAGATTCAGAAAACTTTTAGAAAGTAAACCCACAAGCTCACACAAATCCAGGAAGAAGTAATAAATAAATCAAAATGTCAGCCTCGGACTAATGGATGGCAAATCAGAAGTTTCATTTAATCTAGGTACCTTATACACTTGTGACTACCTTGAAAATTTGGAAACCATTAGACAAGTAACATCTATACTTGCTAAACCATCTCCATCTGTCTAATAAGATGTTTTGAATTGCTGTTAATTATTTTTGAGAAACATTGAGCTTTGAAGCTAGACACATAGCTAGGTTCTGAAGTGATGCTCCTTTCAAATTCTTTATTACATTAGGTCTATGTCTTTGCCACCAATTTTTAAATTAAATAATGCAGATAGGACTTTATCCACACAAACAGGAACATTTAGATGAAATAATCATTTTTACCAGTGATGTAAAAATTGAATGAACTTACCAGTTCAATCAAGATGACCAAATTTGTTTTCTTATTGACAAAAATCTTTTATTTAAAAAAGAGATCTGCAATTGCATAAGAAGCAAGAGTTCTTAGACCCTGGAGTATGATGTGTCAAAAAAATATTTAAAGGTTGAGTGCCAACTAAGTAGCTATAAGCGTTAGTCAATGGGAAAATATATAATGGAGTAAAAAAATCACCCATCACAAATTGTTTCAGCTTGAACAATATAGCAAGACCTCCCCTCTACAAAAAATTAAAAAATTAGCCAGGCGTGGTGGCACACACCTGCATTTCTTTGAAAGGTGATGGAAATATTTTAAAATTAGACTGTGGCAGGTTACACAACTCTGTAGAAATACTTTCACTGATTTGTACACTTACAAGATCACAGTGGAGATTACACAACTCTGTATATACTTTCATTGACACTTAAAACAGGTGTATTTTGTGGTATGTAAATTTCAACTAAGTTGTTAAAAAAATTTCAGTCAGTGGAAGCAGAGTTTCAAGTCACACCCCAGTCCTCTCTCTCTCTTCAGAAGGGAGGAACCTGCAATCAAACAACCAACACAGTCTCCTCCTTGAAGAGTGCACGAAGGAGCAGTCCTTAGAATCCTGAGGGAGATCACAGATGCCATCAACAACAACAGCAGAAACATGATGGGTGATTTAAAAAAGAAAATCAATATTCTCCTCAGCCTTCACAAGTTGGAAATATTCTTGGAGACGCAGCAGTGGCCATGGAAGGCTACAGTAAGAACACAAGGAAAGTCACAGAATGGACATTCAGGGGCCAGCAAGAAACTTCCAACAGAAAAAGGACCATGCGGGCACTCGTTGGGAAACAATGCAGCATTTGGAATTTGCATGGTGACTGGAATGAGGAACATACCGAATCTGAATAGGTAATAAGAACACTGGGGCAGAGATGACATGAACAAAGGCCAAGAGGGAGCATGATCACAGAGAGAGGTGCGAGGCTGTGTGGAGGCGTTGTTGTCAGGAGAAGCCTTGGCACTGTGGGAGAGAAGCAAGGATTCCAGCAGCTGGGGCAGGTTCTTAAAAATCTGTTAGCAATGGAGTGACATCCCAACTCGAAGAAAATAATAAATCATTTTGTCAACATGATAACACTGTTTATTTTTTATTTACAATCTTCAAAGATAATTGAAGAGCAGAACTTTGTGGAAATACTCTTAAAATATTAAGTAATTTAAAATGTATAAAAAAACTATAATGAAGGGTCAGGTATAGTGGCTCACCCCTGTAATCCCAGCACTTTGGGACATTGAGGTGAGAGGATTACTTGAGCCCAGAAGTTTGAGACCAGTCTGGGCAATATAGTGACACCTCGTCTACAAAAAAATTTTAAAAATTAGTCAGGCATGGTAGTGCACTCCTGTAGTCTTAGCTACTCAGGAGGATGGGAGGAAGGATAGCCTGAGCCAAGGAGGTCGAGGCTGTAGAGGGCCATGATGATACCACTGCACTCTAGCCTGGGTGACATAATGAGACTCCGACTCAAAAAAAAAACTATAATGGGAAAAAATGTCACACATTATAGCTTAATAAATGTAAACTACATTAGTGACATAAACATACTTCATGGAAAGAGTATAGTGACCTAATAATACAAATATACAAAGGAATGAAGAGGTACCATTTCGTGAGAAATAACGAATCCACACCAAATGGAGCAACTAGAATGAGGCAAACTGGGTCAGCAATAAAATAATTTGGCTGGGTGCATTGGCTCAAGCCTGAGATCTCAGCACTTTGGGAGGCCGAAGTGAGGGGATTGCCTGAGGCTGCATGTTCGAGAACAGCCTAGGCAACTTGGCAAGACCTCGTCTCTACAATAAATCAAAAAATTAGCTGGGCGTAGTAGTGCATGCCTGCAATTCTGGCTACATGGAAGACTGAGGCAGAAGAATCGCCTGAGCCCAGCAGGTCGACGCTGAGTTGACCATGAGCATGCAACTGCACTCCAGCCTGGGCAACAAAGTGAGACAACAACTCAAAAAAATTTTTTTCTTAATATCTAAGTAAGCCAGGCTCGGTGGCTCAGCCTGTAATCCCGTGCTTTGGGAGGCTGAGGCGAATGGACTGCCTTGAGCCCGCAGGTTCGAGACCCGCCTGGGCAACTTGGCAAGACCTCATCTCTATAATAAATCAAAAACTAGCTGGTGTGGTAGCATGCGCCTGTAGTTCAGCTACTTGGAAGGCTGAGGCGGAAGGATCGCCGGAGCCCAGCAGGTCAAGGCTGCGGTGGCCGGGAGCGGCCACTGCACTCCAGTCTGGGTGACAGAGTGAGACTCCAACTCAATAAATAAATAAATATCTAAGTAAACTTAAAAGTACCTGAAAGGTAGGAACCCCAAGGATGTTAGAATAGAAGAACTTGGTAAAATAATCCTAGCAGTAGAGCAGCCATTTCATCTCAACCCTAGCCCTGTCATGTACTGCTGAGCCTTTCTGCTAACCAGCCTATTCTTTTACCAAGTAGCTTTTACCAAAGTATTCTTTTACGAATACTTTTAATACCAAGTATTCTTTTACCAAAGGTTGAGTGCCAACCAAGTAGCTATAATCATTAGAAAGAAGTAAAACCGGTCTCCCAGGGTTAGGACTTGGTAATTATTTCTAGCCCCTTAAGCAAGTCTAGTCCTAATTGTTCTTCTAGGCATCTATTATGTTTCTGGCAATGATGTACTCTTATCAGTCTTCTGTTACAGCCTCCAGTCTACCACCTGGAGTCACAAGATACTGGTGCCTGGGGCTGTCTAGAAACAAGATGTATGTGACTTCTGTTATCTACATCAAAGAATGTAACTTCCAGACTTACTTCTTAGCCCAAAAAATTCTTAAATATACCTAGCCTCTCAGCCTTCGATGCCACACTTGCCTATTGAGTGTGGCCCCCTTTCTGTCTATGGAAAGTGGATAATAAACTTTGCTTCCTTCTCCTTTGCAATTGTTTGCATTATTCCCACAGCACCAGCCCACTTTGCCTCAGTTTACCCTTTTAATACCTTTCAACATTTTTTAACCATAAATATGTTAACCATGAAAACAGTGAACTGAAAACTAATCCTCCACTTGGAATCAAATAATTGTGTCAATGTGAAAAATGTAGGCCAATCCCAGTTTTTAAAATGATCTACAGAGACAAATAAATGATGGATGCTGTTTTGATTCATTAAAATATGTTACGCTAGGCTGGGTATGGTGGCTCAATCCTGTAATCCCAGCACTTTGGGAGGCCAAGGTGAGAGGATTGCCTGAGCTCAGGGATTCAAGACCAGCCTGGGCAACTTGGTAAGACCTCGTCTCTACAATAAATCAAAAAATAAGCCAGGCATCGTAGTGCGCGCCTGTAGTTCCAGCTACCTGGAAGGCTGAGGCGGAAGGATCACCTGAGCCCAGCAGGTCGATGCTGCAGTGGCCTTTAGCATGCCACTGCACTCCAGTCTAGGTGACAGAAGTGAGACTCCGACCCAAAAAAAAAAATTTTATGCTGAAAGTAGCATTTACTTTTTGGCCTCTTTGTCAGTGCTAATTTATTATTTTGTGAATTAAATACCACACCTAATAGAAACATTTTCCATTATATTGTTGTATATATTCCCAAGTTATGAAAATAAGCTTTCCACAGATTAAAAAAAAACATAAAAACAAAATAATTTGTATTACAAGTTTTCAAAACTATGGCAAACTAACCTGATATCACAACATTCTTTTGTAATGATTATATTGAATCATTGAAGTTATTTATTAAGTAAATTAAATCAAAGGTCTTGGATCCACCAATGTTTGGATGCCAAATTGTGCTACTGTATTATGAATAAAGCTAAATACCTGGAAAATTAAAACAATTCAGAATGAAAATAAATACATATATGAAGACTATTTGCTTTTCTCCCAACTATTGTCATGTATCAGACATCTGAATTCCATGGTGATGCACAAAATTGTTTCAAGACTATTATCATCTTGTAGGATATCAAAGCAGCTTTTGATATTATAATATCGTGTTCCTTTAGAATATATTATTATGAATTAATAATACAAATCCTCTTATGTATTTAAGTCAATACACTTTTAAATATTTAGAAAGGCAACTCTCTTCTAACTCTAAAAGATATGGAAACATCAAAAGAATCTACTTGCTAGGGACAGACCTTGTTCATAATTCTAGATATCTATCAAGGACTAACAAATTACATTTTACATATATATATGTAAAATGTAATATATATATATATACCCTTGCCACAGTGGAGAATGTTTAGGTGATATTAATAAACCCATTTCAAGAAGGATATTTAGTAAAATCTCCATTTCAGGCTCCTCGCTCATCAACCAGTTGTATTTCATCCACATAGGCAGGAGAGGTGTGAGAGTTACAAGCTAGAGGGGTTTTTTGGTGCTGTGCCCTGAACTAGCCCTCCAGTGCTTGTGTTTTTGTAGGTTCACATCTGGTGGAGAGGGTGAATGGGACTCTACTACTCACTTCTAGTATCTAGGAGATTGGCACATAGGTATCTTCCTACTGAATTCCTCTTCACCTACAGTCAAGCAGCTTATGCTCTCCACTAGACTGTATTTCACTGAACTTAAAGGACAGAGTGTAGAATGTGGGGGGCTGAAATGGTATTCCTTCTTTTGGTAGGATTAGTCATATTCTAAACCTTTAAAAATTCCTAGTGAAAGTAGACATTGTTACTGCCTGCTATAAAAATAAATATCTACTTCTAACATATTTCTCCAAAAAAAATTGTGAAACTTCACGTCTTATTGTAGGTATGCAAGGAAGGATGCTAAAATAACATTTTGGCAAGCTAAATCCACAACACAGAAGAACAGCAAATCAAAACAAGAAGGGTAGTCGGGCACAGTGGCTCACACCTGTAATCCCAACACTTTGGGAGGGGAAGGTGAGAGGATTTCCTGAGTCCAGGGGTTCGATCCCAGCCTGGGTAACTTTGTGAGACCTTGTCTCTACAATAAATCAAAAAATTAGCCAGGCATTGTGGCATACACCTGTGGTTCCAGCTACTTGGAAGTGTGAGACGGAACGAGGAGCCAAACAGGTCGAGGCTGCAGTGGCTGTGAGTGTGCTACTGCACTCTAGCCTGAGTAACAAAGTGAGACTCCAACTCAAAAAAACCAAAAAAATAAATTAGAAGGGTAGCTTCATTTCCATAGTAAAGAACACTGCTGGAAGAATAACCATCTATTTAAAAAAAAAAAAAGTACAAGATATAAATTAGAAATCTGAAAATAAAACACATTTGCCAAGTGTAGTGGCTCACACTTATAATCCCAGCACTTTGGAAGTCCAAGGCGGAAGGATTGCTTAAGTCAAGGATTGCTTGAGTCAAGGACTTCAATATGAGCATAGGTAACATAGGGAGACCTCATCTATAAAACATCTATAACAACAAAAAATAAGCTGGGTGCACACCTCTAGTCCCAGCTATTCAAGAGGCCATGGTGGAAAGATCACTTGAGTCCAGGAGGTTGAGGCTGCAGTGAGCCATGATCATGTCACTGCACTCCAGCCTGGACAACAGGATGAGACCACTAACTGGAAAAAAATCTGTGGTAAGTTTCTGGTGATAACATCTAGACATTTAAAAACAGCATATAAGAAACAAATACCACACATAATACTTAATGGCTAAGATTTGCTAATCTAAAATAAGTTAAAGAACTCATAAAAACATATAAAAAGCAGTTTTAACATTAGAACTGAGGGTTGGCCGTTGCTCGTAAAGCGTTAAAGACTAGTAAATGAGCCTGGTGCAGTGTACCACCAACTATTTTTTTTATTTTTTGTAAAGACGAAGTCTTGCTTTGTTGCCTTGGCTGGTCCCAAACTCCTGGACTCAAGCAATCCTCCCGGCTAAGCCTTCCAAAGTGCTGGAATTAGAGGTGTGAGCCACCGTGCCCCACCAGACAGCATACATTTAAAAAAACAAAACCATGCCAAGCTCAGTGGCTCAGCCTGTAATCCCATGATTTGGGAGGCTGAAATGAATGGATTGCCTGAAGCCTTGGGTTCAAGACCTGCCAGGGCAACTTGGCAAGACCTCATCTCTACAATAAATCAAAAAATCAGTAGGGCATGGTAGCGCATGCCTGTAATTCCGGCTACTCGGAAGGCTGAGGCGGAAGGATCACCGGACCCCAGCGGGTCGAGGTTGCAGTGGCCGGGAGCGGCCACTGCACTCCAGTCTGGGCGACAGAGTGAGACTCCAACTCAAAAAATAAATAAATAATAATAAAATAAAAAATAACAAAACCAGCAAGGCACAGAATACTTAGTGTTCTAGAATTTCTCTCAAACAGTCTCCTCAAGGTTTTACTCTAAGGCTTCATCTCATTCCACAAATGGGTTTCATCTTGGGAATGTGAATGCTCTTATAAGAAGATTCTGATTAAAGCTATAGTCCATTTTGCCAGGAATAAAAAAAGTACACATATAAAATCTTGCAAATAATTTCAGCGCAATCCAGAGAACCACTGAAGTAGCCCAGGAAACACAGTTAGGAACCTCTGTTTTAGATGTAGGTGATGTTCTCTCTTGATAAGAGTGCTAGTTACTGGGGTATATTCTGTTTGTGAAAATTATGACCTGTAAGTTACATCCTTACAAAATATGTACTTCTGTATCTATATTATACTTGTATCTATAGTTTAAAAAAAAAAACCTGTTTTACATAGTCTTCCTGGGTGACCTTACACTAACATTGCTCCAGCCGTGACTTCATAGGACAGCCACTCCCCAACTTACTACGTGCCTTTATTTCTAAGACCCAGTTCCTTGCATAATACCTACAGGACACCTCTTTCTTGATGTCCCAAAGGTATCTCAAGATACAACATACTGAAAACTAAATTCAGTCTCTTTCCCTCAAAACCTAGTCCTCCATCTGCATTTCCTATCTTAGTGAAAGGTACTATTACAAACCACTTAGTCACTCAAACAGAATTCTTGGTAATGTTTTACTACTCTTTCCTACCTCTTCTTTCCCTTAACATCTCTCTCTATCTTACTTTAGCCCCATTATTAGTGACTTAGCTTATAGTCTCATCATCTTCTAATGAAGATGAAGACAGAGAGATGGAAGAACACAGAAGGAGGAGGAAGATGAGGGAAAATGGAGAGAAATTATAGAAGAAGAAAGGAAAAGGAAGAAAAAAGTAGGAAAAAGAAAGAAGAGGAAGAAGATGACTGTATTATTAAAAATAGTAACAACAAGGCCGCAGTGGCTCACATCTATAATTCCAGCATTTTGATTGGGTGAGAAGGGAGAACTGCTTGAGGCCAGGAGTTTGAGACCAGCCTGGGCAACATAGTAAGACTCCATACCTACAAAAGAAAAATAAGAAATTTTTAAAAATTAATAACATTCCTTTACTGGGTACCCATCCATAATCAGTACTGTACTGGGTTCTATATACATGATAACTTCACAAAACCTTTTTTTCTGATGCTTCCTTAATCCCAATAAAAAGGTAGTGATACATGATCAAACAGTTAATGTTATAAACCAGATACCCATATCAGATCTCCTTGACAAGACTTGAATCCTGACAACCAGAAATACGCAAAATAAAATATTTTATTTGATTAATGCTTCAAGATTCAACTCAAGTCTTCTTATCTTCATGAAGCCTGTTTACCTATTCCAGAGCTTCATATTCTCCTTCTTTCTCTAAACATAACCTGCAAATACCATATGGCACATGGCTTTCTATAGATTAAAGGAAGAATACGTGAAGTATATTTAATTTTTTAATTTTTTTTTATTTAAAAAGTACATGCCAGCTGGATGCAGTGGCTCATGCCTGTAATCCCAGCACTTTGGGAGGCAGAGGTAAGAGGAATGCCTGAACCCAGGGGTTCAAGACCAGCCCGGGCAACTTGGTATGACCTTGTCTCTACAATAAATAAAAAAATTAGCACAGTGGCATGTACTGTGGTTCCAGCTACTTGGAAGGCTGAGGCAGAAGGATCGCCTGAGCCCAGTGGGTCAAGGCTGCAGTAGTTGTGAGTGTGCCACTGTCCTCCAGCCTGAGCAACAGAGTGAGACTCCAACTAAAAAAAAAAAAAGCATAAATAGCATATTGTATACGTAAATAGGGCTGATAAATAGCAGGTACTCAATAAGCATTTGTATATAAATGAATTATTCTATAGCTAGCACTTTTACTCAATAAATCTTGGAATTCTTTCTATAGCAATGTGTAGAACTGCCTCTTTATTTTTCCATGATTGTATTCTATACCATTGTATGGATATTCCATGGCTTACTGTCTTTATGAATGTATGTATGTATTTATTTATTTTTTGAGTCAGAGTCTCACTCTGTTGCCCAGGCTAGAGTGTAGTGGCACGATCATGGCTCACTCGAACTCCTGGGCTGAAGTGATCCTTCTGCCTCAGCCTCCTGGGTAGCTGGGACTATAGACACATGCCACCATGCCTGGCTATGTTTTTTGATTTTTTGTAGAGATGAGATCTCGCTTGTTGCCTAGGCTGGTCTTGAACTCCTGTGCTGAAGCAATCTTCCCACTTCCCAAAGTGCTGAAATTACAGGCATGAGCCATCATGCCTGGCCTGGTTTTTGTAAGCTTTTTAATGAACAATTATTGGCTAAATACTCATCTAAATAATTTGACAAGTAGCTGGAACTACAGGCGTGCGCTACCACGCCTGACTAATAAAAAATTAAAAAATTAAAATTAAAATAATAATAATAATAATTTGAAAACCCTTCCACCACTAAACACAAGAAATATTGGATAAAATATTGCAAATATTTATAAATTAACCATGTTATAGCTACTGCTATTACAGTAGAGACCATGTCTCTACCAAAAAAAAAAAAAAAAAAAAAGGCCAGGCATGGTGGTACATGCCTATAGTTCCAGCTATTACAGTAGCTATAAAATATGCGTTACATCTGATGGAGTGATGGGGTGGTTTCCTTTCCTCTCTCAGAATTTTGACTTTTTAATATGTTTCCTGATAAACTTTAGAATCTGTATATTCCACCAAACAAATAAAATCCTAGTAAAATTAATTAGTGACCCTTTAAAAATATAGAATAGTGGGAGAGTTGACATCTTTCTAATAATTAATCTTGCCATCCAAAAATGAATGTATTTTCACTTAATAAAGTCTGCTTGGCAAAAACACAGTAATTACAAACATAGATGTAATCAAAAATAAAGAAAAGTCAAGGCAAAACAAAATAATAACACAAATTATTTTAAAAATTGGCTGATAAAACTGGATTTATCTAGAAATACTCCTATATATTAAATATATATATACTTAATATATTACATTTAACATAAATATATTGATATAAGACTATTTTAAAATTACATTATTTAAATAATGCCACTGAAAAATAAATAAATCTGCTCTAGCACCATTTTTTATTAATAGCTTTTATCACTGGTAATTCAATTAAGACCAACATTTGCAAAAATGTAAAAGAAACGACAAAATAATAAAGAGACCTGCAAATAATACTGGTAGCTGCAAACTTTTTGCTCGTTTTTTTTTTTTTGAGTTGGCATCTCACTCCATCACCCAGGCTGGAGTGCAGTAGCAAGCTCATGGCCACCCCAGCGTCACTTGCTGGGCTCTTGCGGACAGGCACGCACTACCACGCCAGGCTAATTTTTGATTTATTGTAGAGACGAGGTCTTGCCAAGTTGCCCAGGCTGGTCTGGAACCCGCAGGCTCAGGCAATCCATTCACGTTGGCCTCCCAAAGTGCTGGGATTACAGACTGAGCCATGGAGCCCGGCCTGTAGCTGTAAATTAAGACAACTAATAACTTTCTATTAAATTCCCAAAATCAGTGTCTTTTAAGTGACAATGAAAAGAAACATTATTGTCACAGAGACTGCTCATTAGCCAAACTGATTACAAAATACTTTAATCGAGAATTATCATACACAATAACTATTAATTTACTAATTTTCCAAAAATTATAATATAATGTGATATAATATAATGTAATAAAACAGCAAAAGACATTTTTAAACCTACTTATTGACGAAATTGGCATTTCATAAACTTACCACACATAAATAGCATTATAAACAACAATCATCATAATAAACTGTTGACAAAGTAGATCAAAGACAATGAATTCAATCTGCACCAAAGGATATACAAATCCCAAACGGCTCTATGTATTAATTATTCATCAAATTTTCTTTATATCCAAGTTACTCTATAAGGAAAACAAAAACACAAGTTTTGCAGCTTTGTGGCTTTTTCTATTTCAGATTTTAAAAAATTAAGAAATAAATTTCTTGCCAGACATGGTGGCTCACACCTGTAATGCCAACACTTTAGGAGACCAAAGCAGGAGGATCACAAAGCAAAGAGTTCCAGACCAGGCTGGGCAAGATATCAAGACCTCATGTCTACAAGAAATAAAAAATTATCCAGGCATGGTGTCACATGCCTGTACACCCAGCTACTCAGGAGACAGAGGCAAGAGGAACACTGGGGTCCATAAGTCTAAGAATGCAGTGAGCTATGACAGCACAACTGGACTCCAGCCTGGATGACATAGTGAGACCTTGTATCTAAAAAGAAAAAAAAAAAGGCAAGGCTGTGTGATGTGGCTCATGCCTGAACTGCCAGTACCAGGCAGGAAGATTGCTCGAGCCTAGGAGTTCAAGACCAACCTGGGCAACACACCAAGAACCTGTATCTATTTTTTTTGCTTAAAAGATATTTAACTTATCATTTTGTACAGTAAATTTATTTTAAAGTTCTCCACAACAAGTTTTCTAGGCACTTTTTACAAATAATGGCAGGTTACTAGAAGTCATCTGAAGTTCTGGTAGACATACACATAAAGTCCCTGGGGAAAAAAAGCCAACTTTATCCTGAGTAAATAAAAATAAACTTCCAAGAAAGTGAAAATTATAATAATTGCAAAAATCTTGAGAAGCAGTAAAGTGGTTAATAGCAGCACCCTAGAGCCAGCACTGCCTGGGTTGAAATCCAGAAACATACTTCTTGGGTTTCAATCTTAGTTCTACTTAGCTGTGTAACTTTGAGCAAGTTACTAAATTCTCTGTGCCTTGGCTTCTTCTTTGGTAAAATGGAGGGAAAAAACAGTATCCACCTTATGGGGTTAGGATGAGTATTCAATTAGTTATTATACGGAAAGGTCTAAGAAGATTTTCTGCTACACAACTGGTATTATATTTCTACCATCTTAAGTACAAGCATAACTAAACTTTAAACTATTGACCTGCTGGGGGCCAGCCCCTGCAAGTTTTGGGGAGTCCCTTGGAAGATGTGGTGGCGTCGGCGAATCTGTAGGGATAGATATTAAAAGAAAGAAAGATGGAAGGATAGATATAAAGAGGAAGAAAGAGAAAGAAAGAAAGTGGACAACTGTTCGGTGAATGAGCAGAAGCCGTTTATTGAAAGTTACAGCAGGTATTTATCCCCAAATTTACACAGGCAGTCTCACAAGTCTTCACGTGAACACAAAGCCAGGTGCGGGGGGGG
>NW_007250090.1:39492-58713 GCF_000164805.1 Carlito syrichta
TAAATGTAAACTGTAAATGTACTAAGGCCAAAACTTCGATAGTAGAAAGTGGAGACAATGGCATTTCTAAAGTTAACTATATTCTTATTAAACCTAAAAATATTATGATTGATTATGTTTGAACTAACATAATTCGTAGCATAACCTATTCTACAATACCTTCTATGAATAAAATAAATTCAATTTCTGTAACAGGTAGAAAAAAGACCTTACACTAACTGTAGCTAAAGCCGGCCTAAAAGAATGCAGCCCAGTCCAAAGTACGTGCTGGGCTCTCAGGAATGTGGCCCAGCCCAAACTCTGTGCTGGGCCACTCTTGATAATCATCTATACCATTGAAAAGCTGAAAACAGCTCTCCATAAGTATATACTAATTCTACAAATATTCTTTTAAATCTTATAAAGAAGCTTGTACCATATAAAAGGCTCCCAAATGTGACCTGAGTTTGAATTATATCTAATACCTAAGCCGAAACCGCAGCTTATGGGAAACAGGAACAATGGGTTTCTAGAGTGAGCCATGCCTGTCACAGTCACAGAGCCTTCAGCTTAGGCCAGCAGAGTTCCTTTAGATTATTTGTGCTGCATGGCAAAAGGGGGAGGAAAATGGGGTCTACGGCTCCCGAACACGTCCTAGCGGTCTCAAGGTCCACGGCCCTCCCTGATCCCTAACGCTCAGTGGGCCTCCGTGGCCGGCTCCCAACATTGACCTATTTGACTGCTGGGGGAAACTTTACATTTCTATGTCTCTAAACAATATACATATTTATAATGAATTCAAATTTACTCTGTCATACCTTATTAGGAAACTGACCTTCATTAAACAAATCACTGATTCTCTGCACAGAGAGTAAACATAATAATAAGATGATCAGGCCAGACACAGTGGCTCAAACCTATAATCCCAGCACTTTGGGAAGCCGAGGTAAGAGGATTGTCTGAGCCCACGGGTTTGAGACCAGTCTGGGCAACTTGGCGAGACCTCATCTCTACACTAAAACAAAAAATTAGCCAGGCATGGTGGCGCGTGCCTGTGGTTCCAGCTACTTGAAAGGCTGAGGCAGAAGGATCACCTGAGCCCAGCAGGTCAAGGCTGTGGTGGCCAGGAACATGCCATTGCCCTCCAGCTTGGGTGACAGAGGGAGACTCTTAACTAAAAAAAATAATAATAATAAGTCACTAGTAAACTTGCTGGACAGAAAAGGACAGCTTTCTCTAGGAGCCATTAGATGAAAACAGCACTCACAGGTGTCTATGGACTACAATGCAATACAATATCTGGATTATAATTCTGGAACTAATATCTTACATTTTAGAATCTAAAATACTTTCTCATTCATATTTCTTGACTTGTACAGCCTGACCTGTCCTGTTCGCTAACTTAAGTAAGGATATATGAAATATGAAGATGGTAGAAAGTTACTAACAGGGTGAACAAAAGAGATGGAAAACATCTTAGACTTTAGAATACGGGGAAAGACTTATCCTGGGCAGTTTCAGTAAGAACTAGGAACAAATGATGGACTTGGGGAGAGATGAAGCTTAACCTCAAGAGATTTTAAGAGCAATTAGTAAAACTCAGTAAAAAGGATAAGTTCTGAGAAATCTATATTAGAAACACACTGTAGAGTGGAAATACATAGGTCAAGACTGAGAGCAAAGAAACGTGAATTCTTCAAGTCTTCAAATGAGGTGACACAGGAGATGTTACAACCTTACCTGGCCTTCAATTTCCTTATCTGTCAAATGAGGAGACTGGATCTGATCACGGTTTAGGTCCCTTCCAACTCTAATTTTCTGGGATTTGAAAAGCCAAGTATGGGGCTATCCAAGTGTACCAGCGCTAATGTGCATTTCCTCCCGAGTCTTTCCCCTCTCCTGCTCCTCTTGACCTCAGATTATTTCTCTACTGTTTTTCTTCTTCGGCCGACGCTTTCCAGGTGCCGCCCTAGACACACACACACACACACACACACACACACACACACACACACACACACACACACACGCACGCACACCCGATGAGAAGTGGGGAACCGCCGCCGATCAATGAACCGCTGGCGGCGGCTCCCGGGCTAATGGCCTCAGAGTCCCCAACAGCAGTCATGTGCAAACCACAGCCCTCCAAGGAGCCCTCTCCTCGGGCTCGGCGGCTCACTTTTCTGAAACTCTCCTCCCGCAGACCAAAAGGGCTATCAGCGGCTCAGGGACTGGGGGCAGCCCCAGGCGGGAGTGTCACCTGGGCCGGGGCCACCTCCACCCTCACCTCGGGCATCCGGCCTCGGGTGGGCGCCACACTGGACGCAGGAGAGCGCGAGATGTCGAAGTACCGGCTGCGGTCGCACTTCCCCGGCTGCGGGAAAGAGAACGAGAAGACCTGGGCCTGTGAGGCCCCAGGAGGAGCGCACTCACAGTCCCGACGAGTAATGCGAAACTCGCCGCCATGGACACCCCAGTCCCACAGACTGTCGCCATGGTGGCGACGCTGGCGGCCGGGCGGCCTCCACCGCCCCATCGGCCTCTGCGGCGACTCCGCTGTGCTGATTGGACGGCCCGAGCCTGAGCTTCCGGAAGTCTCCGGCGTTGCTGCTGGCTGCTGGGTTTCCAAACCCCCCTGAGGCGGCGGGTCCAGGAGAGGATGGGAAGGGTAACCCCGGAACCGGCGACAACTGTGAACTGGTACGGATGATCGTCGGCTTAAAAAGAGGGTGACTCCCGATAAAACCATCATCAGGCCGGGCGCGGCGGCTCACGCGTGTAATCCCGGCGCTTTGGGAGGCAGAGATTAGAGGATGGCTTGAGTCCGGGAGTTTGAGACCAGCCTGGGCAACTTGGCGAGACCTCTTCTCTACAATAAATCAAAAAATTAGTTGGGCATGGTGGTACGCAGCTGTACTACTTCCAAGTAGTTTTACTTGGAAGGCTGAGGCAGAAGGATCGCCTGAGCCCAGCAGGTCGCGGCTGAGGTGGCCATGAGCGTGCCCGGCACTCACCCCAGCCAGGGCAACAGATTGAGACTCTGATTTAAAAAAAAAAAAATCATCAATTGAAAAGATCAGAAACCGAAAATACATTTTCACTCCACGGTGTTTTCAGCATGGGATGGATCATCTCAGCACAACTCACAATTGCAAAGATGTGAAATCAACCAAAATGCCCATCAAACAATCAGTGGATAATAAAAATATGGTATAACTTCACTACGGAATTCTATTCAGCCACCAAAAAGAATGAAACTTGGATGGAATTGGAGAAACTTGCAGCAACTTGGATGGAATTGGAGAACAGCATTCTAAGTGAATTAACTCAGGAACAGAAAACCAAACACCCCATGTACTCCTGTAAGTGGTAGCCAAATTAAGGATCTACAAAGGACTAGAGAATGGTATAATAGAGCCTCAGAAGGAGGGAAGGGGTAAAGGGATAAAAAATCACAATGTTTACAGGTAGTGGTGGTGTGTACACTTATAGCCCTGACTTTTTCGCAACTATACAATGCAACCATATAGCCAAGAACTATTTGTACCCCTTAAGACTACTGAAACAAGATAGCCGGGCACAGTGACACACACCTGTAATCTCAGCACTTTGAGAGGCTGAGGTTGGAGGATTGCCTGAGCCTAGGGATTTGAGACCAGCCTGGCCAACTTTCCAAGACCTGGTCTCTATAATAAATCCAAATTTTAGCCTGGTGTGGTGGCTCGTGCCTGTAGTTCCAGCTACTTGGAAGGCTGAGGTGGAAGGATCCCCTGAGCCCAGCAGGTCAAGGCTGCGGTGGCTGTGAGCATGCCCTACACTCCAGCCTGGACTACAAAGTGAGGCTCTGACTCAAAAAAGAAAAAAGAAAATAAATAATAAAATAAAATAAAATATGCAATGTTGGAAGATTGCTATGGTTTAAGAACTTTAAACTGAAAAGAAATCTTTGCTGCCAGACCTCTGTTTTTCTATTTTCCTTGAACATAGAGAATAATTTATGTGAGACAAGGTAGCAAATATAAGAAACCATGATTCCTCACTCTGGTTGCTAGCAGAGTACCTTATCACAAACCCCTTGATTCAGTGACTGCAGCCCTCTGGAAGAATCCCCTGAAGAATGTGAACAAGATAAAGCACATCTCTTGCTTGAATCAATGTATTTTTAAAGAAAAGATAACTTCTGGGCCAAGCACAATGGCTCATGCTTGTAATCCTAGCACTTTAAGAGACCAAAGTGAACGGATCTTGAGCCCAGGAGTTCAAGACTAGCCTGGGCAACATAGTGTAACCGTGTGTCTACAAAATGACAAAAAAATTAGCCAGACATGATGGTGCCTGCCTGTAATCCTAACTACTCGGGTGGCTAAGGTGGCAGAATCCCTTGAGTCCAGGAGTTCAAAGCAGCTATGAATCATCATCATATCACTGCACTCCAGCCTAGGCAACAGAGCAAGACCCTGTCTCTAAAAAACAAATAGACAAATAAAGAAATATTTAAATAAATAAATACAAGATAAATTCTGGCCAAGCACAGTAGCTCATTCCTGTGATCCCAGCACTTTGGGAGGCAGGGTTGTTAGGATTGCTTGAGCCTAGAAGTTGGAGATGTAAAGAATAGAATGATTTATTTTCAAAATAAACCCTGAGTCGTATTTAAATGCCTTTGCGTAGTCACTTCCTGCTTCTTTGTTCTCTTATAGGTGGGCTTTTATGTTCAAATTTTGGAGGGAACCAACCAAAATGAAATCCTGTAAACCAATCAGCAAATAGGACATGTAAATAAAAGGATTTTATTACTGCCCTATAAACCAATCAGCAAACAGGACATGCAAACGTACTAATTACATAACCCAATTAATGTGTGCCATGTAAGTGACATTTGGGAAACCATTGTAACCTCTGCAAGGCCCAGCCTATGGGAGAGCAATGCAGGGACTTGCATTCTAGGTTACAAATATGCTATCTGTAACAGCCCCGGTGTGCCTGTAAGATGATTGTTAAAGTCTCGCTTCTGCTGTACTTCTCTGTGTCCATCCTTTGATTTGGGACAGGTAAGTTCAATTCTCACAATTTGGGGCTCTCCAGGATACTCTACATCTGCAAGAGAGGGACCCCAGCAGAGTGGGAGGTGTGTTCCACTCGATTTCAGGTGGCCTACTCTGCTTTGGCATCTCAGCTGCTCACAGGACTGCAGATAAACCCGAGACTATTGTTCCAGGGGCAGCAGAAGTCACATACATACACACACACACGCACGCACACACAACAAAAAACAAAAAACAGGCACTGTGGCAACCAGACAACCTCAGGCATGAGCCAAGGTAGGTAAAACTGGATTATAAGTACTGCCTTGGTGGTTGAGGCATTCTCGGAGGTTGAGTGTGTGTGACTGAGACGTATCCCAAGATACCAAGCAATTGTGGAGTCCTGATCTGTGTTTTTGTTGTCCCGCAAGGAAAATGGCCAGGGATGGATGAAGCAAATCCTGAAGTTTGCAAGAAACCTCCAATAAGGGGGATTGAGCACCTCAGGAAATACCTGGAGTCTTAAGGTCTGTGAGAAACTTCCAGTAAGGGAAGTTCAGCACCCTTTTGGGAAACTCTGAAATCACACAGCTTACCTGGTAACCAAGAATGGGTAATAAACAGTCTGGGCCTAGAAAGGAAGGTCAGGAAAGCTCCCTTAAAATTTCCCCAGATTGGTCAGACACCATGACTCATACCTATAATCCCAGTACTTTGGGAGGCAGACATGAGAGGACTGCCTGAACCCACTGGTTCGAGACCAGCCTGGTCAACTTAGCAAGATCTAATCTCTACAATAAATAAAAAAAGTAGCCGGTTATGGTGGCGTGTCCTTGTAGTTCCAGCTACTTGGAAGGCTGAGACAAAAGGATTACCTGAGCCCAGCAGGTTAAGGCTGCAGTGGCCAGGAGCATGCCACTGCCCTCCAGTCTGGGTGACAGAGTAAGACTCCAACTCAAAAACAAAAAAAAAAAAAGATTCCCCCAGATAGTCCATTGGGGCAAATGTTGGAAAACTGGAATAATGATTCCAGGACTAAGAAAAAAGTGGAGAAAAAAATGATTAAATTTTGCTGTTTTCTACAGACTATCAATCTTTTGGCTGGAATTTGGCTCTGACGAAGATTGCCTTTGTCACACTTTAGTGATCCATGTAAACAATAAGCCCTCTGTCTCATCTGAGGAGACAGACTATGCTCTTTGTTGGCTACCAAAGGCCCTTACCATGTTTCTCCTTAGGGAAATGGGAAAGAAGAAAAATCTGGATCCCCAGAAGAAAGGGAAAAGCATTGGGATCTGCTTTCCTGTATTTCCCCACCTTACAAACCTCAGGAAAATCAGGAATGTGGAGGAGGGAAAATGGCCAGGAATGCAGATCTATCAGGCCCCCAAGCTCCCAACATATTTATCCTAACTTGGAAAGGGAATTGAAACAATGCCAAAAACGATATTGAAAGGTTTCTCTTTCCTCTTGGAGATTCAAACAAAAATTCAAAACTATTCCCCTTAAATGAAGTTCCATTGGAGCAGGAAGAAATCGTCTTTGTGAACGCCCTACTCGCTAGCACAGAACAAGAAACTTTTGAAAAGAAATGAAATCACTACTAGAGGACACTCTAGGATTGACTGACCAAGTTGATCAATTCCTTGAACCCAACATATATACCATAGAATTAATGTCAATTATGAATATTTTGTTTACTGGTGAGGAAAGAGGAATGATTCAATGAGCAGCCATGTCCATCTGGGAACGAGAGCATCCTCTAACCCCAGGTGTACAGTCAGCTGAACAGAAATATGCAAATACCTATCCTAGATGGGACAGTAATATCCGGGGAGATAGGGTGAGAATGCAGAATTTAAGGAAATTAATAATTAAGGGAATTCAAAAATCTGCCCCGAGGTCTCAGAATGTTTCAAAAGCTTTTGAAATCTAGCAAGGTAAAGAGGAAATTCCCACCACCTTTTTACAGCAGTTCAGAGACCAGATGAGAAGATATTCTGGATTAGATACAGAAGACATGATAGGACAAGATCTATTAAAAGTTAACTTTATGATAAGTACTGTTGAGAAAGTGGTTGGGAGAAAGAATGAAAGGCCTCCATGGACAAAATCAGGAACTCGAAGGGGACAAATTAAAGGAAAAATCAACCCTAGGGGAAATGAAACAGAAAACTTTAATTCAAAAGGAGCTGAATGTTACCATTGTAGAAAATCAGGATACTTCAAAAGAAACTGCCCTGAACTAAAGAAAGAGGAGGAAATAACCTCTCTCATGGCATTAAATGTAGAATAGAGGAGTCAGGGGTTCTCCTTTTCCAGATCCCACCAGAAACCCTTGATAAATTTAAAGGTGGGGCCCAATGAGGAAGATACTATCTTCCTTGTTGATACTGGATTGGCACGTTCCCCTCTAGTTTTCCAACCCCAAAATGTTCACTTTTCACAAGAAAAGCTTCAAGTTTCTGGAGTAAATGGAGAGGGATTTCTGGTGTCCATATTTAAACCTATGCCTATAAAAACTGAAACACTAATAGGATTATTTTTATTTGTCCCAGAGGCCATAATAAGCCTTTTAGGCAGAGACCTAATTGGGCCTTAATGTAGGACCAAAGCAAGGTTGACTCACGGTCCGAATAGTATACCTCATGGAAGAAGAAAAACAAAAAGTTAGCCCTGAGGTATGGGTAAAGGAGGGAAATAGAGGAGGGTTACAGATCCCTCCAATTCAAATTTCTCTAAAACAGCCTAATGAAATTGCATGTAGAAAACCATATCCTATTCCCCTGGAAGGAAGGAAGGGGCTTCAACTGGTGATTGAAAGTCTCCTTAAAGATGGGCTTTTGGAACCATGTATGTCACCATATAATACTCCAATACTTCTGGTTAAAAAGCCTGATGGATCATACCAGTTGGTCCAGGATTTGCAGGCCATAAATCAAATAGTTCAAACCTGACATCCTGTGGTTCCAAGCTCATATTCTCTCCTTAGTAAAATTCCTCATGAGCATAAATGGTTTAGATCTTAAGGATGCCTTTTGGGTGTGTCCATTGGCTTCTGAAAGTAGAGACCTCTTTGCATTTGAATGGGAAAATCCTATAAATGGAAGGAAACAGCAATACTACTGGACTGTATTACCCCAGGGTTTCACTGAATCTCCCAACTTATTTAGTCAGATTTTAAGAAACTGTTTTAGAGGGGTTTCTACCTTTGCCTGACACTCATCTCTTACAATATGTAGATAACCTTCTAATCTCTGGAACAAATAAAATTCAAGTACCTGAAATGACTATAGAATTACTTAACTATTTGAGACAACAAGGATTGAGGGTTTCTAAAAGTAAATTACAATTTGTAGAATCAGAGCTTAAATACCTGGGACATCTAATTAGCTCAGGCAAACGGAGAATCAATTCAGAAAGAATAGCTGGAATAATTAACTACCCTAAGCCTAAAACAAAAAGGAAACTCAGAAAATTTTTAGGTCTTATAGGTTACTGCAGACTACGGATTGATGCATATGCACTCAAAACTAAAAATTTGTGCTCAAAACTATTGGAGAAAGCCCCAAACTCTCTCCAATGGACTAGAAGAAGTACCGGATTTAGAAAAACTAAAACAAACCTTAATTACAGCTCCTGTCCTTGCCCTTCCCTCCTTAGAAAAACCCTTTCACTTGTTCATTACAACTGATCAGGGAACATCTGTTGGAGTACTTATCCAAGAAAGAGGGGGAAGAAAGCAACCTAAAGCTTTTATGTCCAAATTATTAGACCCTATGTCTAGGACCTGACCAGAATGTGTTCAGGCCATTGTAGCAACTGCTCTGCTAGTGGAAGAAAGTTGTAAGTTAACTTTTGGAGGAACTCTCTCGGTCAGCACCCTGTACCAGGTTCGGACCATCTTAAATCAAAAAACTGGTCGCTGGTTGACTGATTCCAGAATTTTAAAATATGAAGCTATATTATTAGAAAGGGATAATCTAATGTTAATCACAGACTCTTATGTAAATTTAGCCAATTTTCTACAGGCTGGAGAAAAAGGAAACAATAACACCCTATATCATAACTGTTTAGGTATTATAAAATACCAAACTAAAATCAGACTGGATTTAAAGGAGGAGCCACTCTGTGATGGTATAAGACTACTCATAGATGTCTCCTCCAGAATAATCAAAGGTAAAAGACATAAAGGGTATTCAATTATTGATGGAAATAATCTATCTATTCATGAAAAGGGGAGGTTGCCAAACTTATGGTCTGCACAAACTTGTGAATTATATGCTCTTAACCAGGCCTTTAAAATGCTTACAAACAAAGAGGGTACAATATATACTGATTTCAAGTATGTCTATGGGATGGTACACACTTTTGGAAAAATCTGGACAAAGAGAAGCCTCATAAATAGTAAAGGAAAAAAATTAGTCCATGGGGAATTAATTAAACAAGTTCTGGAAAATTTGCAGCTCTGCATTGAAATAGCAATCACCCATGTAGACAGTCATCAATGGGAAAACTCCTTTGAGGCAGTGGGTAATAGGTTGACTGACGAAGTAGCCAAAGAAGCTGCCATGGAAAATGAAATTAAGCTTCTAAATCTTACCCCAGTTGTACCTGAAATTAATGTAAAACCATAGTTTACAGAAAGGAAATAGAAGAAATGAGAAAAATGGGAGCAATTTTAACAGAGGAAGGAAAATGAATCCTTCCTGATGGTAGGAAAATGGTTAATAAACCTATTATGAGAGAATTAATGACTATATTACATAGGGGAAGTCACTGGGGAACCCAAGCAATGTGTGATACACTTCTAAAGACATGCAGATGTATAGGTATTTACACTATTGCTAAACAAATTTGTGAAGATTGTATAATCTTCCAGAAAATAAATAAAAATGTAAATAAAGCATCATTAAAGGGAGGAAGACCTCCTGGTTTAAGGCCCTTCCAAAGTATACAGGTTGATTTCACTAAATTACCTAAAATAGGAAAACTTAAATATTTATTAGTGATTGTTAGTCACCTTCCTGGATGGGTAGAGGCATATCTGGCAACAGCAGCTACAGCTGGGGTCATCATAAAGACACTTTTAGAACAACTAATTCCTAGATTTGGTTTAGTGAAAAACATTGATTTGGATAACGGAAATCATTTTACTTTGAAAATACTACAAGGTATTGCAATAGCACTTCAAATACAATAGGAGTTTCGCACTTCCTGGCATCCACTATCCTCTGGGAAAATAGAACGAATGAATCAAACCTTTAAAATGCGACAGAGTGAGACTCCAACTCAAAAAAAAAAAAAATGCATATAACCGGCTGGGTGTGGTGGCTCAGTCTGTCATCCCAGCACTTTGGGAGGCCAAGGTGAGTGGATTGCCTGAGTCCACAGGTTTGAGACCAGCCCAGGCAACTTGGCGGCACCGCATCTCTACAATAAAATAAAAAAAAATTAGCCGGGTATACTAGCGTGAGCCTGTAGTTCTAGCTACTTGGAAGACAGAGGTGGAAGTATCGCCAGAGTTCAGCAGGTTGATACTGGGGTGGCCATGAGTGTGCCACGACACTCCAACCTGGGTGACGAAGTGAGACTCCAACTCAAAAAAAAAAAAATGCATATAACCAAACTTATATTAGAAACAAAATTGCCCTGGGTTAGGTGCCTTTCATTAGCTCTTCTTGCCGCCGGGCTCAGTGGCTCAGCCTGTAATCCCGCACCTTTGAGAGGCTGAGGTGAGTGGATTGCCTGAGCCCTCGGGTTCGAGACCCACCTGGGCAGCAAGACGTCATCTCTACAATAAATCAAAAAATCAGCCGGGCGTGGTAGCGCATGCCTGTAATTCCAGCTACTCGGATGGCTGAGGCGGAAGGATCACCGGAGCCCAGCAGGCGAGGCTGCAGTGGCCGGGAGCAGCCACTGCACTCCAGTCTGGGTGACCAAGTGAGACTCTAACTCAAAAAAAAAAATAGCTCTTCTTAGAGTTAGAATGACTCCTAGAAAGGACTTAGGACTGTCACCCTATGAATTACTATATGAATTGCCATATCTAAACAAAGTTGCAGATTTACCAACCTTGGAAACAAAAGATCAATTTTTAAAAGAATATGTTTTGTCTATTTCCTCTACTCTATCTTCTCTTAAAGGGTCTCCTTGCTCAAACTCCTCCTCTTGAGTTTACAGTTCATCAGTTCCAGCCTGGAGATTGGGTGCTGATCAAATCCTAGAAGGAAACTAAACTCCAGCCAAGTTGGGAAGGACCTTATCAAGTGCTCCTGACAACTGAGATGGCTGTGTGAACTGCTGGAAAAGTATGGACACATCACACATGAGTCAAGAAATCACCAAAAGAAACTGGTAAAAGAGAGTACACCCAATAAATGGGTGGTCTCTCAAATTGAACTGTTAAAGTTAAAATTCAGAAAAACCTGATATATTTCTCTGTGCCTTCTCTCATAGCACTACCTATAGCGTTTCTCATTATATGTATGTTTAAGCTTATGTAAGGGCCCTTTCAATCCTGAATAGTCATGGAATTGTCTCCCTTAAAGGTACTGCTAGCCTTATTTGAAATAGCAAATGGCATTTTTACCATTAATATTACCAAAACTACCTCTCCCATAACTATCAGGTTTAATGCTTGTTCTGTCATATCCTGTGGAAGCCTTTATAATCAAAGAAAGTTTTCTGAGACAGACAAATATCTCTGCCCCCAAGTAATATAATCATGTTCAGTTACCAATATGGAGTCTTGTGACAACATAAAGACTAGGTATCCTTGCTATTCTTGGTATAATGTTCTCTGGATTACCCAATTTGAAGAATGGACAGCTCCTGAAGAGCAAGGAAGTGAAAGAAAAAATCCAGGCCAGGTGCAGTGGCTCAGCCTGTAATCCCAGCACTTTGGGAGGCTGAGGTGAGATGATTGCCTGGGCCCTGGGGTTCGAGACCAGCCTGAGCAACTTGGTGAGACTTCATCTCTACAGTAAATCACAAAAACTAGCTGGGTGTAATGGCGTGCATCTGTAATTCCAGGTACTTGGAAAGCTGAGACAGAAGGATCACCTAAGTCCAGCAGGTCAAGGCTGTGGTGGCCGTGAGTATGCCACTTGCACTCTAGCCTGGGTGACAAGAGTAAGACTCCAACAACTAAAAAAAAAAAAAAAGAAAGAAAAATAAAAATCCAAATCACAAGAGGGTTAACCCCTCCTAATTGTCAACATGTCCAATGTAATCTGTTACTATTAACAATAGCTCAGCCCTAAATCCTAGATAGAAAACCATCGGTAATTTGAAAATATGGGCCGGAAGCAAATATATCAGGGGAAGATTCTTTGGGCATCTTTCAGATAAGACTAATTGCATCCTCACTGACTATTAATAAAGGACCAACTCAGAGTCCCAATCATCCACAGATTTGGAAACTAAATCCAACAAGATTTAAAAATGACCCATCTAAGGTTACCATCATAGAAGTAACAGACCTAAAACAAACCATGGAAATCAAAATAGGATATGGGGATCCAAATGCCTGGGTTGAAAGAATAAAATTTACAGTATCAAGCCTTAACAAAAGTCATTGTTATGCTTGTGCTACAGGGTCAGTCACAGGCTCAAATGGTTCCATTTCCCTTTAATTGGGACACAGACCCCATGGAACGAACTGTATGTTGATCCTATACCAAGATAAGGACACATGGGGTAACGAGACTTATCGAAGTCTTTTCTTGCTCTACCCATTCATGCATAAGTCAGATCTGAAGGTGCATCCTTCTTTCTTTTTTTTTTTTGAGTTGGAGTCTCACTCTGTCGCCCAGACTGCCTCGACCTGCCGGGCTCCGGCAATCCTTCCACCTCAGCCTTCCAAGTAGCTGGAACTACAGGTGCATGCTACCACACCCGGCTAATTTTTTGATTTATTGTAGAGTGAGGTCTCACCAAGTTGCCCAGCGGGTCTCGAACCCGCGGGCTCAGGCAATCCACTCACCTCAGCCTCCCAAAGGCGTGGGATTACAGGCTGAGCCACCGAGCCCGGCTGCATCCTTCTTTCTCTATGGGAAAGGTGAATCACTCTTCGTGTCTCTCTAGATGAGGAGAGAGTTTCACCATTCCTGTAGGACATCCGCACTCCTGCACCCATGTTCTGGATGTCTCTGAAACAACTGAGGACAACAACTCGAACTTCGGCATCCCCCGAGTGGATGTTTGGTAGTATTGTGGTAGGAAAAAAAAAAAAACCCTTAAAACCCTGTTGCTGCCCAAATGGACAGGACCCTGTGCTTTGGTTCAATTGGGCATGCCATTCACCCTGTCATTTCAAAACCCACTAATGGCTAACAAGGTCAGGAGTAAATGGTCACAACCTGGGCAACCAGTACCTGGATCATTTGATTCCAATGGGTATCTTGATGCCATAGTTTTTCAGGGAGTCCCTCATGAGTTTAAGGCTCAAAATCAAATAGCAGCAGAATTTGAATCTCTCTTTTGGTGGGTATGTTATGACTGAATTGCAAGAAAGAGACACCCAGCAAACCAAGTGTAATTAATTATGAGTCCTTTATTAACACATGGGTCAAGAGCAGGCTCATGCCAGAAAAACTCTTGATGCCCAAACTAAACTAGAAAGAAAGTTATAAAGGCAAAAACCGCCAGTGGGCTACATAGCAGGGGGTGAGGGTATGAGGAACTAAAAACAAAAGGAACAGTCTTTTGGATTTCAGTTAACAAGGCATACAATTACACTGAACTTGTGGCTAGGGAGTCTTGCAAATGGTCAACAAGAACAGTCAACATGACCAGCTCAAGGGAACGCAGCTGTGGGTCTGTGGTCATGGGAACGTTATAGCAATTACATGTACACAATGGGGGTTCATTTCTAGGTCAGGCAGGCAATTAAGATGGAAGACTTTAAGAAGATGGAGTTACTTATGTCAAGCTATTACAGATTATTATTACTTACATCAAGCATTAAACAAATTAGTTTTATATTAAGCAAGCTATTATAAACCATTATTGATTTTTCAGATATTTCAGGAAACTATAAATAAAAACATAGATTGGATCAACTGTATCTACTATAATCAGCAGAGATTTATTAATCATACCAGGGATGCAATTAAAGGAGTAGCTAAGAAATTAGACACTACAAGTAAAATGGCATGGGAAAATCATATGGCACTAGACATGATGTTAGCTGAAAAGGAAGGAGTGTGTGTCATGTTAGGGGAACAATGCTGTACATTTATACCAAACAATACAGCTCCTGATGGGACCATCACCAGAACATTTTACAAAGACTCAGTACACTAACCAATAAACTAGCTGAAAACTCCAGTTTTAGCAATCCTTTTACAGATTGGTTAGATAATTGATTTGGAAAATGGAAAGGAACAATAATATCTATCTTAACTTCCCTTATAACAGTGATAGGGATATTAATTGCCTTGAGTTGCTGTATAATTCTCTATGTCAGAGGTCTGGTTAAAAAACTTATAGAAGTGGCCATAACAAAGAAAATGTCCATGATTTACACTTATGTTATGAAAACTGAATTGAATTTTGAAGATGAGAGTCAAAAATTACTTGATAAATTTGAAACTGATCTCATGATTAGATCTAAATCTAAATACAATGAAAATTTTAAAAATAAAATACTTAAAGAAACGGGGGGGAAGATTGTAAGGAATAGAATGATTTATTTTCAAAATAAATCCTGAGCCATGTTTAAATGCCTTTGCTGAGTCACTTCCTACTTCTTTGTTCTCTTTTTTCGCGGGCTTTCACTCTGGCGGGCTTTTATGTTCAAATTTTGGAGGGAGCCAACCAAAATGAAATTCTGTAAACCAATCAGCAAATAGAACATGTAAATAAAGGGATTTTATGACAGCCCTATAAACTAATCAGCAAATAGGACATGCAAATGAACTAATTACATGACGCAATTAATGTGTGCCATGTAGGTGACATCCGGGAAAGTGTTGTAACCTCTGTTAGGCCCAGCCTATGGGAGAGCAAGGCAGGGACTTGTGTTCTAGGTTACAAATGTGCTAACTGTAACAGCTCCGGTGTGCCTGCCCACCAGACACCCAGTCTTGCAAGACAGTCATTAAAGTCTCGTTTCTGTTGCACTCCACTTCTCGGTGTCCATCCTTTGATTTTGGACAGATGAGTTCAATTCTCACAGAGATTACAGTGAGCTCTAATGGCACCACTGCACTCCAGCCTGAGTGACAGAATGATACCCTTTTTAAAAAAAAATAGGCCAACATCAATAACTCAAAAAACAACAGATGCTGGAGAGGATACGGGGGAAAAGGAACACTTCTACACTGTTGGTGGGAGTGTAAACTAGTACAACCTCTGTGGAAAACAGTTTGGTGATTCCCAAAAAGATCTAAAAATTGACCTTCCATATGATCCCTTGACCAGGAATATACCCAGAGAATCTCAAATCACTCTATGAAATAGATACCTGCACACATATGTTTACTGCAGCATTGTTCACAATAGCAAAACATGGAATCAACCAGGTTGCCCATCAAAAGAGGAATGGATAAAAAAATGTGGTACATATACATGATGGACTATTACATAGCCATAAAGAAGGACATAATTATAAACTTCACAGCTTCTTGGATAGACTTAGAGTCTATAATACTGAGTGATCTATCACAGAAACAAAGAACTGAGTATCACATGTTCTTACTCATAAGTGAGCCCCGAACAATTATCATAATACTATAAGAAAAGGATTGTCAGTAGTGGGAAATTGCTGGGCGGGAGGAGGAAGGGGTTGGCGGGGTTGGCAGTAGTGGGATTCTGCCGGGGGAGCGAGGGCACACCTCATCAAGGGTAACTGCATAATGAACATTTGTATATGTAACCCTGAATTGTACCCCACATCTTTAAGATAAAATAAAAATAGACAAATGCTACCAAAAATAAATAAATAGGAAGAAAATTTCAAAGACCTTAGCCACGGCCTCTTCTAATACATAAGATAATGTCTGACAGGGTTAATGTTTATGCCTCTACAATCTAGAACCAGACGTCCTCTCATACCTAAACTTCAGTGAGATTTTGCTCTAATATAACTTTTGAGCATGTTTAATGTAACTTCTCAGCACATGCAGAACCTCCACTCTCTGCAGTATAAGCTATGGGCTGAAACACTGCTTTAGAGCAGTCTGACATAGCTCTCTGAGTGATTCTCTTAGGTTGCAATCCTCAGTAAGACCCTGAATAAAATTAACTTTTATCCTCTAAAAACCTTGACATATATATAAAATGAGATCATCTTTACACTACTTGTGAATAAAGTAACCTATTTTTTTATAAGTAGCCACTTGTAATTACTGTTAATCTTAGGTACATGTTAAGATTTCAGTTTCGTGGAGATGCTTATACTGATAGTGAAAACCGTGGATGCATGTGTGACATGGGTGACCCAGTTCTCGCTCTCTTCAGTGGATGTGATCTGGACTTTGTTCTCCTTTCAGTGTACTTTGACTGTGGCATGCAAGCAGAAATTGTGCATATAGCTCCCTGTGGGCTGGTCTCTTCTGGCAGGACTGAGGAGGAACCTAATTTTTTTTTTTAATCAAATTTACACATACATGATGACTTTTAAAGTAGGCACCCTTGAAAACAGCTGCAAAACATTCTGGTATTACCTTTGTAGCCAATTATGAATCATAAGGAAAAACTTCTTAATATTTAATCCTCATTTCTGTTTTTGTTGTATTTTATTTGATTGTTGTATTTTCTCTCTTCTTCTCCTTCCCTTCAATAAAATCACCTGGCATATTTTTAAGTGACCTTATTCATAAGTACTAATTTGAGATGACTTTGGACTTACTGGGGGAAAAAAGATCATTTGTCACTAATAAGGAATACACACACACTTATAATACATAGTCTAAATGTGTGCAGAAAATACATCTAAGGAAGTTAGATAACTGTAACCATAAGCCATTATTAGGCCTAGTTTTTCTCATGTGACCTCCAAAAGGACCAGCATTTACCCAGTCACTATATCTGTGATACAAGAGATGTATGTATGTTCTGAAAGCCGTTCCTTACAGAGGACTACCAAAAAAAAAATGTTTTGAGTAATTCCTGTGTTGTTGGAGTGCATGATTTGAAGTGGAATTCACTTATCTGAATATATTTTTCAAAAAACATGTGATCATACAAGTGTTAAAGGAGGCTCACACTTGTAATCCCAGCACTTTGGGAGGCAGAGGTAAGAGGACTGCTTGAGCCCAAGAGTTTGAGACCAGTTTGGACAACTTGGCAAGACATTGTCTCTACAATAAGTCAAAAAATTAGCCGGGCATGGTGGTGCACATCTGGAGTTCCAGCTACTTGGAAGGCTGAAGCAGAAGGATCACCTGAGCCCAACAGATCAAGGTTGTGGTAGCCATGAGCATGCCACTACACTCCAACCTGGGCTACAGAGTGAGACTCCAATAAATAAATAAATAAATACACAAATAAATGCTAATGGAGACTCAAAAAAGGTTGTGGTCAGTATAGTTGACATTAATCTGCAAAAGCTTTCTAGGGTTGAGTTTTCATTCTAGTGTTTCTTGATAAAGTACATACTGTAATACATGTTCTGTAAAAGGAATTAGGGAAATAATGTTTACTCGTCAATAAAAGAGCATCCATTCATGATGGTCTTTTTTGTGCTCCACACTACACTGTGCTAAGCACTTGACAGCATTAACCTTAAGTCTGTACAACAACTGAGAAATAAAAACAAAATTCTAAGTCCCCAACTGACTAAATGTACTGCCCTCTCAGCCAAGACGACGCCAGAGAAAACTTGGAAGCTGAGTTCATAGCCAGTCTTATTGCCATTTTTCCTGAAGGCTAAGCAGAAGTAAGCCCTATCTTTTTTTTTTTTTTGAATTGGAGTCTCACTCTGTTACTCAGACTGGAGTGCAGTGGCCGCTCCCGGCCACCGCAGCCTTGACCTGCTGGGCTCCGGCGATCCTTCCTCCTCACCCTTCCAAGTAGCTGGAACGACAGGCATGCGCTACCACACCCGGCTCATTTTGATTTATTGTAGAGATGAGGTCTCGCCAAGTTGCCCAGGCAGGTCTCGAACTCTCGGGCTCAGGCAATCCACTCACCTCAACCTCCCAAAGGCATGAGATTACAGGCTGAGCCACCAAGCCTGGCTGCAATCCCTTTCAAAAGACTCCACATTACCAGGTGTGGTGGCTCACACGTGTAATCCCAGTGTTACGGTCCAAATAATGCTCAGCTACTCCCCTTGATACCAATAAATCAAAGGGGCAGGGAACTGGTAGAAAGAAGTTGATATCTGAGTTCAGATCCAGGGAGCAGAGCTGGATTCAAGGACTTTCTAAAATGGTTGTGCTCAACCTCCAGGCTTTTACAGTTCACTTTTATAGTCCAGAGTTGTAGGTACGTATACATTAGCCACGTAACCAGCAGAGCATTGTACAGATTACTTAAATTACAACTTTATTTTACATTTAGATAGTGACATTTAGAGTAAAGAAAGTTTACAAGGCCTAAGACATCATGCATTGCAAAAGTTATACAAATCACAACTTACGATTACATTGATACTATATAGTTCAAAGACAGGGAGCAAATAGGGATTTACATCTTTGGGCATAGTCTGCTGGGACGCCAAGAATCCCCGCCAGAGTTGCACTCCAGTCTGGGCGACAGATTAAGACTCAAAAAAGAATCCCTTGAAGCTACTTAGTGTATAGAAGACAAGGGGACTCTGTAATGTGCTCAGGAATTTGTAGGAGTGCTTGAGTCTCTGCCACGCCCTTCTCTAGGCAATATGGAGGAACATTAGTGGGTCTCTGTATCACCAGCACTTTGGAAGGTGGAGGTGACAGGATTGCCTGAGCCCAAAGGCTCGAGACCAGTCGGGGCAACTTGGGAGACCTTGTCTCTACACTAAATCAAAAAATTAGTTGGGTATGTTGGCACGTACCTGTACTTGGAAGGCTGAGGTGGAAGGATCACCTAAGCCCAGCAGGTTGAGGCTGCGGCAGCCATGAGCGTGCCACTGCTTTCTAGCCTGGGTGACAGAGTGAGACTGATCATGTGGATTTGAATGACTCTAGTGACTTAAGAAGCTATACTTGCCATATATCCCTACCTTACGTTCATTGTATTTTATATATCCCTACCTCACGTTCACTATATTTTATGAATTCTTAGT
>NW_007250090.1:58987-67979 GCF_000164805.1 Carlito syrichta
TACTTGTCCATCACAAGTAACTAAGACTGAGCCCGCGCAAATCAAACTCGAATCAACCAATCAAAGTCTTTGTAACTGCGTCATATAGTTTTTATCCAATCCTGTGTGCACAAGTTTGTAAAGCCACCCTATCCCTTCAGAATTATGTATAAAAGATGCGTGTTAGCCTGGGTCGAGGCTCTCGTCCCTGAAGCTGCTGCATGCTGTGTCGGCTTCATACGTGAGCCCAGACTCGAGCCTGAATAAAGACCCTCATGTGTTTGCATCGGAGCCGGCTCTTTGGTGGTCTCTCGGATTTTGAATTTTGGGTTTAACAGATTACTAATTTGCCTTTTCAGATATAGAAAAAAGACAAGATGAGATTAATTCTTCCTTCACCCTCCCTGAGACATCTGTTTTCTCTATTTCTCTAGTCCCTTTTTCTCCAAATGTTCACTGTATCATATGTGAAGTATAGATTCCCCAGACACTAACAAAAGACTCACAAATGCATAATCATTCCTCTGCCACCCCTTTTTAAAGGAAAACAGAGGCTGGGCACAGTGGTTTATGCCTGTAATCCCAGCACTTTAGGAGGCTGAGACAAGAGGATTGCCTGAGCCTAGGGGTTCGAGACCAGCCCAGGCAACTTGGCGAGACCTCATTTTTTTTTTTTTTTTTTTTTAGCTGGGGTCTCACTCTGTCGCGCAGGCTGGAGTGCAGTGACATGATTATGGCTACTTGGAAGGTTGAGGTGGAAGAAATGCTTGAGCCCAGCAGGTCAAGCCCAGCATGGCCGTTATCATGCCACAGCCTGAGCAACAGAGTGAGACTCCAAATAAATAAATAAATAATAAAAAGGCAAAATTGGTATGGGAAACATTCGGAGGTGGCACATTGTGTGTCTTGACGTTATCTTGTGTGGTGGTGCTCTCAGAGGTCTGGTTTGTGTTATCTCAGCTGTAGTCAGGTCAAGGATCAACCATCTCCTGACTCCCCCCAAGTGGGAGGGTCCTGCAATCAAGGTGTTTTAAGATTAGCCCCTGGGATTTGGAGATTTCTATTTCTTTTTTTCTTTTCTTTTTGAGTTGGAGTCTCTGTTGCCCAGGCTGGAGTGCACTCATGACCACTACAGTCTCAACCTGCTAGGTTCAGGTTATCCTTCCGCTTCAGCCTTCCAAGGAGCTGAAACTATAGACATGTGCCAGATTTGGGGATTTCTAAGCAATCATATACTCAGATAAAGGTGCATGGTGAAAATAAGTTTCTAAAACATATTTCAAGGCTTAAGGTTGAGAAAGAGAGATTAAAATACATTTTAAGGCTGAGATATTCATCTTTGTAAACTGATAGAGAACACAGCTAGGGAACATAACCAAATTTGCATTTTTAAAAATATCCTGGAGAGGCCAAATGCAGTGGCTCATGCCTGTAATACCAGCACTTGGAGAAAGGACTGGACTGCTTGAGCCAAGGAGTTTGAGACCAGCCTGGGCAACATAATGATATCTTGTCTCTACAAAAAATTTTTAAAAACTTAACTGAGCATAGTGGTGTGCACCTGAAATCCCAGCTACTAGGGAGTCTTCGGTGGAAGGATTACCTGAGCCCAGGAGGTTGAGGCTTCAGTGACCCATAATCATGTAACTGCACTCCAGCCTGGGTGACAGAGTGAGACCCCAGCTCAAAATAAATTTTTTTAAAAAAACATATAGCCTTGGCAGGGCCCGGTGGCTTACATCTATAATCCTAGCCCTCTGGAAAGCCAATGTGAGGGTTGCCTGAGCCCAGGGGTTCAAGACCAACCTGGGCAAGTTGGTGAGACCCCGTCTCTACAATAAATCAAAAAACATGCCGGGCAAAAAAAAAAAGCTTTATTTGCAAAACTGATCAGCAAGGAGACAGGAGTAGACTCAAATATATTGACAAAAGACTCAAATATATTGACAAAAGATGTTACACTCTGCTAAATGTTTGCAAAGGTTTATTCTGAGGCAAATGTACAGCGCATGCCTGTAGTTCCAGCTACTTGGAAGGCTGAAGCAGAGGGATCACCTGAACCCAGCAGGTAGGGAGGTGGCCATGAGCGTTCCACTGCACTTCAGCCTGGGAGACTTCAACTCAAAAAAAAAAGAAAAGAAAAGAAATATTCAGCCTAGGTAACTTGGTGAGACCTCATCTCTACAATAAATCAAAAAATTAGCCGGGCGTGGTGGTGCATGCCTGTAGTTCCAGCTATTTGGAAGTCTGAGGCGGAAGGGTCACCTGAACCCAGAAGGTTGAGGCTGTGGTGGCCGAGAGCATGCTACTGCACTCCAGCTTGGGTGACAGAGTGAGACTCCAACTCAAAAAAAAAAAAAAAAAAGAATTATATTTCAGAGTAAAACATTTTTATTCTCTTCAGCGTTAGCTATGTCATGTGATGCTTTATCAGAGTCAGCTTGGAATTTGGTATCTTATTGCCAGAGTCTGTTTTGTCAGTCTTATAACTTCATTTTAATATTAATGCTGGTCAGTTGTATCTAAACTCCAAAAGAGAGGGAGTATAAAGAGATATGTCCCACCCCTTTCCTGTCAAGACTAAAATTTAGTTTTTCAGATTAGGGGGGCTTAGGATTTTATTTTTGGTTTACATGAGGATGAATAAAAGAGCTAGCTAGGAGAAAAATTATAAACATATAAAGACTTGGACAAAAGAAGTGACCACCAAAACAACAAACTGAGCCATAAGTCTCAAATCATCGAGGTTTATTGAGACAGCTTGAGGGCACACCCAGGAAAAACACGAGTCACAGACACATCTTGGGCTGGTTTTTCCAAGGAGGTTCTTGGGAGGTTTAGTATTTATACATTTTCCTTTCAAAAGGGTGGCAGCAGGGAGAGGAATAATTGCATACTTGTGAGCGTTTTTAGTGCCCAGCGAATCTTCATTTTATGTAAAGTAATGTGAACATTTGGAGAAAAAGGAAATAGAGGAAGCAGATGCCGGGCATAAGCTAGTAAGCTTTTGAAAAAACTAGTTTCTGTTTAGCCCTGAGGGAAGAAAGCATGTTAGCAAGGGAGGGAGAATAATGTGGCATGTCCTACTTCCCATCCCTTCATGGCTGTGAACTCAGCTTCCAAAGTTGCTCTGGCATTCACTTGGCCAAGAGGGGGTCTATTCAGTCAGTTGGAGGATTAAATTTTATTTTTATTTATCAGAAGTAAAGCAGCAGCATTGGGGTAACCCCCAGCTTTCTGATTTGGGTGGTTGAGTGGATTATTGTGATATTAAA
Organism: Carlito syrichta; assembly: GCF_000164805.1. Lineage (NCBI taxonomy): Eukaryota > Metazoa > Chordata > Mammalia > Primates > Tarsiidae > Carlito > Carlito syrichta. The sequence goes on from NW_007250090.1 coordinate 62,242, forward strand.
GGAAAATACTTGGGGCAGATAAAAGCTTCTAAAGGAAACCTTATTGAATAGATTACAGAAAAACAATTTAAGGTAGAAATTAAAGTTTTAGGAATCATTTAACATGATGAAAGCTAGGGCCGTGAGTAGTAATTGCAATTATTGATATTAATTGCTTGCTTTTGTAATTGAGCAAATGAGCTCACTTCTCAGTGCATGCATGGAAGCAAATACTATGTGGCACCAGCGTTTGAGGAAAAAAAAAACCACGCTTTATTTGCAAAACTGATCAGCAAGGAGACAGGAGTGGATTCAAATATATTGATAAAAGATGCCACACTCTGCAAAATGTTTACGAAGGTTTATTCTGAGGCAAATGTGAGTGACCTCAGCCCATAACACTGTCCCAAGTTGTTGTCCTGATGTAAGGTTTACATTGGTTTGGCCTAGGAAGGCAGAACATCTTCAAGGAGGGGCTCAAGACTTGCAGGTCATAGGTGGATTCAATGATTTGCTCTATCTAAGGAATTCTGAAATCAGTAAAGGAAATGCTGCACTGAGATAAGGCGGAAGCTTGAGAAATTATGGGGAAGTAAAGTTTCATATTTTTTTTTATTTAATTTTTTTTTTTGAAAGCAGGATTTATCGAGAGGACAGAAGAGCTCCCATAGTGGGAGGGGACCTGAAGGGGTTGCCCCAATTACAAAAAAAAAATAAAAGTGTAGATGAGCTCTAACTATGTTGCTTAGGCTGGTCTCAAACTCCTGGACTCAAGCAATCCTCTCACTTTGGCCTCCCCAAGCAGTGGCATTAAAGACGTGAGCCACAGTGCCCAGCCAAGCTTCTTGATATGTAGAGAAGACTCATTGGTGGCAGCCCTGAGAGAAAATAGATTTTTTATTTCCTTTTTTATCTGTTATATGATGTTATGCCAGAGTCAGTTTGGAAAGTAACCCACATTATACAGGGTTAATAAAAAACTATCTCCCTAAGCTTCTTAGTTAGGACTTTGGCAAGAGAGAAAAAAAAGCGTCGGGGTTTAGTCCTCAAATCTGTCTTCCTGATTTGGGGTATGGGACAAATTTATGGGCTCAGAGGATGAAGAAAAGGATTTAGGAATGTTGACTTGGAAGGGTCTGATTAAAGAGCTTTAAATTTAACCAATTATGGAAAGATATGTTGAGGCTGATTTTAGCTTTGGATCTTTCAGGTCAAAAAACTGCTGACTTTTTAAAAACTCCATGTTCAGGCTTTGGTCATGTCCTTGTCTTCTTGGTTGTAAGGGGAGGATTTGTTGGTTTTGGTTATTGTTAGAGGTCAAAGGTTTTTCTATTGGGCAAGCTTGCAATAGAACACTGCAGTACTTGCAGTGTTTGACTTTGTTATACCTAAAAGCAAGGTCATTGCATATTTTATCATCAACATAGAAGTCCGAGTTTGGACTGGTCCTGTGGTTACAATTTAAATATGTCAAGCACTACATCTCATTTGATCCTAAATTGGGTCCATTATCATCACCTTTAATTTGCAGATGAGACAATCAAGGCTTAGAAAGTATGGGTGGCCGGGTTTGGTGGCTCAGCCTGTAATCCCAGCACTTTGGGATTGCCTGAGCCCGTGGGTTCGAGACCCACCTGGGCAACTTGGCGAGACCTCATCTCTATAATAAATCAGAAAACATTAGCCGGGTGTGGTAGCACACACCTGTAGTTCCAGCTACTTGGAAGGCTGAGGTGGAAGGATCGCCGGAGCCCAGTAGGTCAAGGCTGCGGTGGCCAGAAGTGGCCACTGCACTCCAGTCTGGGCAACAGAGTGAGACTCCAACTCAAAAAAAAAAAAAAAGAAAGTATGGGTGACTTTCTAAAGTCACCTTCAGATCATGATTCTAACCCTGGTCATTTGACATCAGAGCCCACACTCTTAATTCCTACTTTTTTTGTTGTTTAAATGTTGGAATCTCACTCTGCTGCCCAGGCTGGAGTGCAGTGGCACCATCATGGCTCAATGTAGATGCGTCCTCCTGTTAACCTCTTCCTTTTATTGCTGTCTTTATTTTTTCTTTTTCTTTTCTTTTTTGGGTTGGAGTCTCACTTTTGTTGCCTAGGCTGGAGTGCAGTGGCACACTCATAGACCCCGCAGCCTCAACCTGCTGGGCTCAGGCGATCCTTCTGCTGAGGCTGGAACTACAGATACGTGCCACCACACCTGGCTAGTTTTTGTGATTTACTGCAGAGAGGAGGTCTCATCAAGTTGCCCAGGCTCGTCTTGAACCCCTGGGTTTAGGCAATCCTCTTGCCTCAGCCTCCCAAATTGCTGGGATTACAGGCTGAGTCATCACACCCAGTCTATTGCTGCCTTTAAATACAGCAATCATTCCTGGATGTGCATGAGTAGAGCAAAGAAAAAGGCAAATAAATTCATGAGGGGATTAACGAATTAAAATATTACAAAGAGCCCGCATGGAGACTCACTCCTGTAATCTCAGCTCTTTGGGAGGCGGAGGCAAGAGGATTGCCTGAGCTCAGGGGTTCGAGACCAACCTGAAAAACATGGCGAGACCTCGTCTCTACAATAAATTAAAAAATCAACTGGGCATGGTGGCATGTACCTGTAGTTCTAGCTACTTGGAAGGCTGAGGTAGAAGAATCACCTGAGACCAGTAGGTCGAGGCTGTGGTGGCTGTGAGCGTGCCACTGCACTCCAGCCTGAGTGACAGTGAGACTCCGATTCCAATAAATAAATAAGACTCAACTCCAATAAACAAACAAACAAATAAGCAAAATATTACAAAGAAGATGAAAACCTTCAAAGTGGGGAAGTAGAGTTTGTAGTCAGAAAAGGGAATTAGTGAGGTCAAAATCTTACAGTTGGGGCACTTGGTGCGGTGAGCCTTGCACTCTTCCAGTCTCTAAAACTCATAGTGCCCTTTGATTGGTTAATCTTCTATGTGTAACTTTGGTTTTTTACTCTCTTGAAGTTGTTAGACTGTTTCTCCCTACTCCTCATTTTTCTTAATTTTACAGTGATGTGTCTAGAAGTTGTTAAAAGAAAAGCCTTCAACAAATCAAATTTAACATTTAATTGAGCAAACAACAGTCATGAATCGGGCAGCCTCTGAACCAGAATAAGCTCAGGGGGATTCCAGTGGAGGTAGGTGGTGGAATATTTACAGATAGAAAAAGGAAAGTGACATACAGAAAGTGGAAATGAGGTACAGAAACAGCCAGCTTGGTCACAGCTCAGGGTTTATCTTATTATCTGAACTCAGTTTGGACAGTTAGCAGCTCTTGATTAGCTGAAACTTGGTGATTGGCACATGGTAGGTTATAATCTACACATCTCGTGAGGTTACAGTTCACTATGTGAAAGCTTGCTGAGAAACCTCTAGGCTGAACTTAAACTATGTAAGAAGTCAGCTTTAGGCTAAACTTAATTTACCAGGTTATTTCATTGTCATCTTTTATGTCGATCGCTTTTTGGACCTTTGCAATCTAGAAACTCATGTCCTTTCAACCTTGGGGAAAAATTTCTTTTAATAATTATTCCTTTGAAGATTTTTCTCTTTGTTTTTCCTACTCTCATTCTGAATATTCTGATTCTCAGATACTGGACCTTCTGGACTTTTCTTCTAATTTTCTTCCTTTCCTTTTCCTTTCCCTCGTTCTTTCCCTCTCTCCCTCTCTCCCTCTCTCGTTCCCTCTCTCGCTCTCTCTCTCAGTGGCATGCTCAAGGCAACCAAAGCTTCGATCTGCTGGGCTCAAGCAATCCTTCCTACTCGGCCTTCCAAGTAGCTGGAACCACAGGCGCACTCCACCATTCCTAGATAATTTTTTTTTTTTTTGTAGAGAGGAGGTCTCACTAAATTGCCCTGGCTGATCTCAAACCCCTCAACCTCCCAAAGTACTGGGATTACAGGCTTCAGCCATCGTGCCCAGCTAATTGTCTTTTACATTTTATTTTGTTTTGTTCTACTTTCTGGAAGATTTCCTGAGCTTCATTTGTCAAACATTTCTAGGACTTTCCATTTCTGCTATTATAAGTTTAATTTCTAAGAACTCTCTTGTTTTCTGACTGTATCTTTTGTTTTTGTTTTTTGTGTTTTGTTTTTGAGTCGAAGTCTCACTCCTTCGCCCAGACTGGAGTGCAGTGGCAAGCACGCTCACGGCCACCCCAGCGTCAACCTGCTAGACTCTGGCGATCCTTCCACCTCAGCCTTGCAAGTAGATGGAACTACAGATGCACACCACCACGCCCAGTTAGTTTTTGTGATTTTTTGTAGAGATGAGGTCTCATCAAAGTTGCCCAGACTGGTCTTGGACCCCCGGGCTCAGGCAGTACTCTCACCTCAGTCTCACAAAGTGCTGGGATTACAGGCTGCTCTTTGGAGCATATGAAATTGCTTTTAATCCCACCGCTCCCGACCATGCCTTCATTTATATACAGAAACCCTGTCTGCAACTATGCCCATTGTTGCCTAGTCATACTGTCTCCAGAGAAAAAACCTTGAATCTTCTGTTGGAGTTGGGGAGAGACAGGTTTTCTGGTAGTGGAAGGAAAGAAGAGATGTGCATCCTTTTTTATTTTTTATTATTTTTTATTTTTTCAGAGTCTCACTCTGTAGCCCAGGTTGGAGTGCAGTGGCATGCTCACAGCCACTTTAACCTCGACCTGCTCCTCAGGCTATCCTTCTGCCTCGGCCTTCCAAGTAACTAGAAAAGCAGGTGTGTGCCACCATGCCTGGCTAATTTTTCTTGATTTATTGCAGAGACGAGGTCTTGCCCAGTTGCCCAGGCTGAGCTCAGGTAATCCTCTTGCCTCTGCCTCCCAAAGTGCTGGGATTACATATGTGAGCCACTGTGCCCAGCTGAGATGTGCATCTTAAGTACTTTGTAAACTAATGTTCAACCTATTCTATTTTCACCCTTCTTCCCCAACAGAAGATAGTCATACCTCCTAAGCCCTTGAGGAATTCTTTGGAGCATATTAAATTGCTTTTCATGTATTTTATTTATTTTTAAAAATTTTTTGTATAGATGGTGTTAGGTTAAAAATATATATGTCCTAGCAGGGTCTCCAAAATGTTAGGTCAGACCCGCCAGGCTGGGGTTGTGTTATCCGGTGCCATGTGACAGATGCAAAGAATTACACAGAAGTTTGATTGAAAAATATGACCTACTTTGAAAGTAAATTAGAGAGAGAGAAGATTCTCCTCCCCAAGGAAGGGGACGGGGGACAGAGCCAAGAAAACATGGTAGCCACAGCTAAAAGAGTAAATGGTCTTGAGAGAGCAGGTTGTTAAGGTTATCGGGTGGTGGTCTGCTCTACGTCATCATGGAGGGCAGGTAAGGTACTGACGTCAGGTAATTGACAGCAGGAAATTGAGTGGGTTAGTCACATAATTACTGCCATGGTGATGGGGGTCTGTGCCATGAAGGTCATGAAGGGCCGATTAGATTAACCTGGGTCTTATGGGTAGAGGCAAATACTTGAAACAGAAAAGCTAAACCGGGCTCGGTGGCTCAGCCTGTAATCTCACGCCTTGGGAGGCTGAGGTGAGGGGATTGCCTGAGTCTGCGGGTTCCAGACCCACCCGGGCAACTTGGCGAGACCTCATCTCTACAATAAATCAAAAATTAGCCGGGTGTAGTAGCGCGCGCCTGTAGTTCCGGCTACTTGGAAGGCTAAGGCGGAAGGATCGCTGGAGCCCAGCAGGTCGAGGCTGCGGTGGCCAGGAGCGGCCACTGCACTCCAGTCTGGAC
>NW_007250090.1:67999-71068 GCF_000164805.1 Carlito syrichta
CACACACACACACACACACACACACACACACACACACACACACACAAAAGAAAAAGAAAAGCTAATAAGTAAAAAACAAGCTGGGGAAGGGGCTGTAAAACAATTATCAATAGCTACCTCTGAGAAACCAGTTCTGTCCTTGGCTAGTATTAGATGGTAAAGGGAACTGCTAGAAAAACATGACAACTAGGCAGTGTTAAAATAGTTGCTCTTTGGCTATATTAACTCCATGTTATCATGTTATGTCCTTGCAGATGGAGTCTTGCTATGTTGTCCAGGCTGGTCTTGAATTCCTGGCCTCAAGTGATCCTCTCACCTCAGTCTTCCAAAGCACTGAAACTACAGATATGTATGCCCGGCCTCGGGTTGCTTTTTAGTTTTTCCCACTGTCCATTTAGAATTCAGTCTTCTTTTGGATTCACAGAGGAAATGATCACCTATCCATCTGCTTCTGTTTGCAAAGTTTTCTTGCTGTTGTTTTTTAGCCTATCCTCTTTAGTTTTTGTCTTTGTTGTTACTGTTGTTGTTGAGTCGGAGTCTCACTCTGTCACTCAGGCTGGAGTGCAATGGCATGATCACGGCTATCACAGCCTCTGTCTCCTGGGTTCAGGTGATCCTTCCTCCTCAGCCTCCCAAGTAGCTGGGACTACAGGTGCATGACACCATGCCTGGCTAATTTAAAAAAAAAAATTTTATAGAGATGAGGTCTTACTATGTTGTCCAGGCTGGTCTCAAACTCCCGGGCTCAAGCAGTCCTCCTACTTTGGCTTTCCAAAGTGCTGGGATTACAGGTAAGAGTCACCAGGCCCAGCCCAATTTTTGCCTTTTTAAAAGTTTCTTTTCTGTTATTTTATTAGGATTTATGGAAGGAATGGAAACAAATACTTGGGCTCAAATTGCTGCCTTAAACAGGAAGCCAAAATAATTTGTCTTCATGGGTATACTCTTGCCACCCTCTAACCCATTCTCTGTACCTCAGCTGGAATAATCTTTTGAAATGCAAGTCTAATATGACACCATGGGCCGGGCTCGGTGGCTCAGCCTGTAATCCCGCGCTTTGGGAGGCTGAGGTGAATGGATTGCCTGAGCCCGTGGGTTCAAGACCTGCCCGGGCAACTTGGTGAGACCTCATCTCTACAATAAATCAAAAAATTAGCCGGGCATGGTAGCGCGCGCCTGTAGTTCCAGCCACTTGGAAGGCTGAGCTGAAGGATCGCTACAGCCCAGCAGGTCAAGGCTGTGGTGGCCGGGAGTGTGCCACTGCACTCCAATCTGGGCGACAGAGTGAGACTTCAACTCAAAAAAAAAAAAAATATGACACCATGCCTGGCTAATTTTTACTTATTTTATTTTTCAATTTTTATTTATTTATTTTTAATTTTTTAACCCCTTTGCTGGTTTTCCAATGGAAAGATCAAAATCTTTAGTAACCCTTTCCCAGTTTAACCCGAGGATGGCTGCAGCATTGAACCTGAGATTAAAAAAAGACAAAATTACAAAATATAGTAATTCTCTTCTTCTTTTTCTTTTCTTTTCTTTTTTTTTGTAATTCTTGTTAGAATTAGAGACAAATTCTGTTCAGAAATAACTCCAAAAACAGTTTTTATATTTCATTTTCACATTGAAAACCAGTCAGATTTGCTTTAGTCTCAAAGAGCGTGTTTATGTAAAATTAAATGACTGAGGCAGCAGGCTGCGCTTTTGTTTTTTCTAAATGGACAATGTTAATTCTAGTTTTCTGAATTCCCTTTTTTGTTTGTTTTTTATTAGATTCTTTCTCCTTAGAGTTTGTCTTCAGAATTTTAGGTCTTCTTCTCATTACTTCCTTTTATTTTACATACCTGGGATTGAATAGAACATAGCGGAAGGAAGTCTAAGCAGAAGCAGACATCCTGTTTCACGTGTGGCCTTGCCCTCCCTCCCCCTCTAGAAATGAGTTCTACTGACATTTGAGATCCAAAGCCTCAGCAGCAACACAGAGATTATTAGGTTAAAAATCTCCCAGCAGGGCCTCCAAAATACTAGGTTACACCTGTTGGGGGGGGTGTGTGATCCAGTGCCACGCAAAAGATGCAAAGAATTACACAGAGGTTAGATTGGAAAATATAGTTTGTTTAGAAAGTAAATTAGAGAGTGAGAGCGTGCAAGGGAGGAGATTTACCTCCCCAAGGTAGGGGAGAAGGCCAAGGCTTAGGAAACATGGCGGCCACAGCCCAAAGAGCCACGTGGACACGCCAGAGTTTTTTTTTGGGGGGGGGGGGTTGTTTTGCTTTGTTTTGTTTTGTTTTGTTTGAGTCAGAGTCTCACTCTGTTGTCCAGACTGGAGTACAGTGGCATGTTCACAGTTACTGCACCCTTGACCTGCTGGGCTCAGGTGATCCTTCCACCTCAACCTTCCAAGTAGCTGGATCCCGGCTGATTTTTTGATTTATTATAGAGATGAAGTCTTGCCATGTTGTTCAGGCTGGTCTTGAACCCCTGAGCTCAGGTAGTCCTCTCGCCTCAGACTCCTGAAGTGCTAGGATTATAGGAGTGAGCCACCAAGCCAAGTTCACGCCAGAGTTTAACAAAGGAATGACAAATGGCTTCTTGCAGTTGAATGCTTTTAAACCTTCCCTTTAATGGGGGTAGGTCATTAAGGTGACTAGGTGGTGGTCTGTTTCCACATCATCATGTAGGGGACAGGTACTGACATCAGGTGATGGACCCAGGCAGATGGGTGGGTCAATCACACATGACTGTTGTCATGTTGATGAGGTATAGTCATGAAGGTAATGAAGGGCTGATTAGGTTAACTTGTTTACAAAACAAGCTGGGAAGGGGGTTGTAAAGAAATCACCAATAGCTACCTCTGAGAAACTGGTTCTGTCTTTGGCTAGTGATTACAGGATAAGTTGAAGTTAACAGATAGAAAAACATGACAAAGCTAAGCAATGTTAAAACGGCTGTTCATTGGCTATATTGACTTCATCTTATGTCCTTTCAGAGATTTTTTTTTTTTTTTAATTGGAGTTGGAGTCTCACTCTGTCGCCCAGACTGGAGTGCAGTGGCCACTGCAGCCTCGACCT